>NC_090731.1:10508668-10513668 GCF_036898095.1 Palaemon carinicauda
TCAGAAGTGTATCTAAATCATATATCTTTCATGGTTAGATATAAACTCTCCATTGTTTTTTTTTTTTTTTTTTTTTTTTGGTAATTCACATATCTCCATAGATGGATATAAAACCTTAGAAATGTTTTTTCCTGTCAGCTGATCAGGGAATGTTTATGAATGTAAGTGTTTCAAAATGTTTTTAATTTCAGTTTCTCCAATAGATGGGTTTAAACGTTTGGAAGTGTTTATAAATCAGGTCTGCATCATAGTTGGATATAAACCTCAGAAGTGTATTCAAATTATGTCTCTCTCCTGGTTGGATATAAATGCTCAAATGTTTTTTTTTTTTCTTTTTTTTTTTTTTTGGTAATTCACATATCTCCATAGATGGATATAAAACCTTAGAAATGTTTTTTCCTGTCAGCTGATCAGGGAATGTTTATGAATGTAAGTGTTTCAAAATGTTTTTAATTTCAGTTTCTCCAATAGATGGGTTTAAACGTTTGGAAGTGTTTATAAATCAGGTCTGCATCATAGTTGGATATAAACCTCAGAAGTGTATTCAAATTATGTCTCTCTCATGGTTGGATATAAATGCTCAAATGTTTTTTTTTTTTTTTTAATTCACGTATCTCCATAGATGGATATAAAAACTTAGAAATGCTTTTAATCATATATCTCTAGTTGGAAGCACAACGAATTCTCTGAAATTAAATAAAAATGAAAAAAAGAATTAAGAAAATTATATATAATTATAGTAAACTTAGTCAAAATCTAGACATTTTACCAGTATTCATTTTTCCCGTGTAAGAATCGCTAAGGATAATAGTTATATATGCATGCATATACATATATATATATATATATATATATATATATATATATATATATATATATACATATATATATATACATATATATATATATACATATATATATATATATATATATACATATTTATATATATATATATATATATATATATATATATATATAAACCATTTAATGAGATGGTCCTACCAGTATTAACTTTTTCATAGGAAATTTGTGGAGCCTCACTAAATCCTTAGAACATAAGCTAGTTACAACTCAAAGAGATACGGAAATGATAATAATGGGAATAACACTAAGAGACAGAAAAAGAGTGACATGAATACGAGACCAAACTAAGGTAATTGATATACTAACATGTAAGAAAAAGAAATGGACATGGGCCGGACATATAATGAGAGAAGACGATAGATATATATATATATATATATATATATATATATATATATATATATATATATATATACATATATATATATACATATACATACATATATATTTATTTATATATATATATATATATATATATATATATATATATATTATATATATATACATGTACATATATATTTATATATATAGGCCTATATATATAATATATACATATACATATACATGTATATATTTATATATATATACATGTACATATATATTTATATATACAGGCCTATATATATATATCCTTTTTTGTGGTTATACCTTAACGTGGTGAAAGGGTTTGTGTATCGCCATGATCAGCAAAGCTGTACTAGTCAGCGGCACCCTTACTAGGTTGGGTTGCTGTGGGCGATCTGATGAAAGTCTCCCACCATCACCAATCCGCACTGGCCAGCGTGGTCATGAAATCTGTCCGAATCCCATACATGAATAAGGACATGTTTTAGACCTTTGTCCTGCAGTGGACTAGAAACGGGTGCATTTGTTTTATGTGTGCGTATGTATGTGTGTTTCCTAAATCATCGCATAATACCAAAATGTCGCAATGTTAATACTGCCATTGCCAACAAAACCTGAAATTTACATGACAACAACAAAGACTTGAATTGAAAATTAGACCGAAGGCAACCAGACTGTTGTTCAAAAAAAAGAGAGAGAGAGAGAGAGAGAGAGAGAGAGAGAGAGAGAGAGAGAGAGTCTATCATGAAGGGTAAGAACTAAGAGCAAATACCTGCTCAAAATGATACTCGGATTTCTTGGCACTCCAACTGGCACTAATTAAATTCGCCTTTGTGATACACAACCACTATACACAATGGTGAATCTAACAGCAACTGCTCTTCAAAAATCTCATTAACAAACATCAAAATCGCTTCAACGGTTGAAATAAAGCATATAGCGGTTGTGGTGGCCGACGTGGTAACGTCCCTGACTGGTGAACGCCCCCCGACTTGGGTAGGAGTACCACTCAAACTCGTTAGTTTCTTTGTTGCTGTAATCTTACCATCCTTGTGAGCTATGAGGGGGGGGGGGGGTGTTGGGGGAGCCTATGGGTGTATCTGCTGAGTCATCAGCAGCCATTGCCTGGCTCTCCTTGGTCCTAGCTTGGGTGGAGAGGGGGCTTGAGGGTACACTCGGGCACACTATTCTATCTAATTTCTTTTCCTCATGTTTTGTTAGAGTACTTATAATTTATATAGGAAATATTTATTTTAATGTTGTTACTCTCTAAAGTATTTTATCTTTCCTTCTTTCATTTCCTCACTGGGATATTTCCCTTGTTGGGGCCCCTGGCCTTATAGCATCCTGCTTTTTCATCTAGGGTTGTAGCTTAGCAATTGATAATAATAATAATAATAATAATAATAATAATAATAATAATAATATGGTTATGTGACGGGCCGAGAGAAGGTTGTGACTCAAAGGCAGTATGAAAGCAACTGGGTGAGTTTATTGTAGAACACTCTCCTTTATATATATACAAAAGCTCAATGCAACAAGAATTTTCACGTTCAAAAATCGACACTGTTACAGAGGAGAAAAGCAGACATGTTTATTGTTTTTTTTTTTTTTTTAGTGCGAGGGAAGAGCGAAGATACAAGCATAATATATACACCAAATGAACTATGTACGATCGTGTGACACACGGTTGGTACAGTTAGTATTTAGGGCATTGTCCTGCTCGATAGGGCAATATCACTGTCCCTTGCCCCGCCATTCATTAGCGACCTTTAAAACCTTTAAGAGATAAAGGCAATTGAGTAATGAACTTTTATATATTCTTTTAGTTAGGATGTTGATTTGCCAAGTTTAAAAAAAAGGTAAAATAATCATTATCAATGTTTATCTCCAGTGAGAAAACGCACTTGCACTATTTTAATAAGTTGCCCAAAGAATTAAAAATAGATTTAAAGTTCTGACATTCCAGAAGACATCAAAGACGAATAGTTTTAACTTCAAAGAACATATGAATAAACAATTTTCAATGAAAAATAAAGTAAAGAAGAGCGTTTGAGTCCGCCGATGATGACGTTGATGTAAGTGCAAAACTAAAAAAAATAAAGATTTTTGCACAGTGAAGTCAACAAGACTTGGCAAAAGGATTTAACACCCAAACATGAGAGGGCTGTTTTAATGTCCCATTATTATTATTATTATTGTTGTTATTATTATCATTATTATTATTATTATCATTACTGTTATTATTATTATTACCATTATTATTATTACTATTATTATCATTATTACTATTATTACAATTACTATTATCATCATTATTATTATTATATACTATTATTATTATTATTATTATTATTATTATTATTATTATTATTATTATTATTATTATTAGTAGTAGTAGTAGTAGTAGTAGTATTATCATTACTGTTGTTATTATTATTATTATTATTATCATTACTATTAACTATTATTATTATTAATATTATTATTATTATTAGTTAAGCTACAACCCTCGTTGGAAAAGCAGGATGCTATAAGCCAAAGGCCTCCAAAATGTAAAAAATAGCCCAGTGGGGAAAGGAAACAAGGAAATAAACAAAATACAAGAAAAGTAATGAACAACTAAAATAAAATGTTTCAAGAACAATAACAACATTAAAGCGGATCTTGTGGTTTTCCAACAAGGAAAATAGCCCAGTGAAAAAAAAATGAAACAAGAAAATAAATAAACTACAGGAGAAGTAATGAACAATTAAAATAATTTTAAGAAGTGAACATCGGAAGTAATGAACAATGAAACATTTAAAGAACAGTATTATTATTATTATTATTATTATTATTATTATTATTATTAGCCAAGCTACAACCCTAGTTGGAAAAGGGATACCTTGGAAATATCGGATTACTGAAAATTCTGCTGATAGGCGATTTCTATATATAGCCAAGACCTTTGCCTAATACGTAATATTTACTTGTTGGTTTAATATTGATTTGTGATTCCTCTCAATTACCACAAGCGTTATGTTTACTTTGTGTTTATAAATACACACAACTGAATGTACACAAACACACACGCACACACACACGATATATATATATATATATATATATATATATATATATATATATATATATATATATATGTATATATATATGTATAAATATATATATATATATATATATATATATATAGTATATAAAGTAATTATTCATACACTAGTGTACGCCAACCGTCAAAAATGACGGCTAAATACTTATGTATGTATGTATGTATATATGTATGTGTATATATATTATATATATATGTATATATGTATGTGTATATATATTATATATATATATGTATATATACAGTGTATATATATATATATATATATATACAATATATATATATATATATATATATGTGTGTGTGTGTGTGTCAGTGTGTATTGACATACTTGCTTTCCAAATTCCCTCTATCCCAGAAACAACTTATACCTAAGGGGAAATATTCCATGACACGTGCATCTAAACTTGCCAGGATTCGAACCTAAACCTTCATGTCCATATACAGAAGCAGAGATTAGACTGCTTACTTTAGTTTCAAGGCCAAGAAACATCAGGTCAGTGCCGATATGCTCTTATCCCTTATAATAACTCTTTGGATGTGCAATATAATTAATGCGTAGAGGGAATTCGAGAGTGATATACATAAAAATGTTATAAATGTTGCCAAAGAAACATTGAAAAAATCCCTAAAATAATGCCTACAGTACGCCGTATGAGTACACTGACGGAACTACCCAATA
>NC_090731.1:10518668-10521897 GCF_036898095.1 Palaemon carinicauda
CCACCCTTGTATACATATGATCGGCGATCAAGACCCTCTCCATCCAAGCTAGAACCAGGGAAGGCCAGGCAATGGCTGCTGATGAGTTAGTAGGTACACTAACAGCCCCCGAAAACAACCCTCACTCCTAGTTCACAAGGACGGCGGGGTTGCAGACACTACTAAAAACTATCGAGCTTGAGCGAGGCTCAAACTTCCAACTCACATATTACGAGACAGGGACGTTTCGAAAAAAAAAAAAAAAAAAAAAAAAAAAAAAAAACATTCTTTCTCAATCCGGCACTTACTACGTATCGCTCGAGACCTGGAATTTTACTTGTAATAATTTTGTCATAATTCGACATTGAAAGTAAGCGCTTAATTCGATCCAAAAACAATAAGTACCAGAAAAGATGAAATTTTCCCTAAAAGACAACTTCGCTGTGAAATAGTCATGCAGTATAAAGTACTTACTTTTTTACTGTACAATCAAGGATTTCAGATATCGCATTAATATAAAAAAAAAAAATCAGTTTCCTTTATTCTCTAGTGCTCTAACAATCTTGATGTTTCGTTCTTCCAATCTTTTAAGGGTATAAATTCAAACAGTTTTTCATAATAGTTAGATATTGTCAGTTCAAGCACCTCGCTCACAGGGATATGTGTATGTATGTATGTATGTATGCATGTATGTATGTATGTGTATATATATATATATATATATATATATATATATATATATAGAGAGAGAGAGAGAGAGAGAGAGAGAGAGAGAGAGAGAGAGAGAATGTGTGTATATATATATATATATATATATATATATATATATATAGAGAGAGAGAGAGAGAGAGAGAGAGAGAGAGAGAGAGAGAGAGAGAGAGAGAGATGTGTGTGTATATATATTATATATATATATATATATATATATATATATATATATATATATATAGAGAGAGAGAGAGAGAGAGAGAGAGAGAGAGAGAGAGAGAGAGAGAGAGAGAGATCTGTCACCCTTAGCTTACTGTACTCAAATACCTGAGTATTAGAGCACACACAGCAGCAGCAAAGCACATACCACCATGAATAAGCCAGACGTTAAATATTGCAGAATGCCAGACTGGGAGGGGATTGTTGCAGAAGTCGTACTGTGCAACGTATATATATATATATAAGGAAGTGCGCGCGCGCGCTTGTCAATCATTCAAGAGCCATACCAGCAACGCATTGGGAATCTGCTATTGTCACAAAAAAAAAAAAAAAAAAAAAAAAAAAAAAAAAAAAAAAAAAAACTATTACTGCTACTGGGGCACTAAGTAGGGAGCATGCCTTCGCCACGCCAATCAGTTTTATTTTGCACTGAACTCCATTGCATATAACTGTTTTGATGTATTTTCTTCAAAATCTAATGGATTTGTCCTTGGGTCATACCCTCACATGTATACAAAGTTTCGTTGAAATTGGTTCGGTAATTTTTGCTTGATGTTGTTCACAAAGCCCCGACCCACAAAAAAAAAAAAATATATATATATATATATATATATATCTATACATAATATATATATATATATATATATATATATATATATATATATATATATATATATATATTTGCCATTTACTTATCATTGCAATTATTTTACAAGTATTGTTGCGTACTTGTACTTTGACACATTCTATCTAAATTGTTACAGATTAACCCGTGTGTCATTTTCTCGAAGGCATTTTTTTTTTTAAATTACTAAAATTATCACTAATAATTTACGAATGAAACGAAAACCGTCGCTAATCAGCCGACGTAGAAACTTGCTAGATGAAAAACAGGAGAAAAATGATAGACAAAAAAAAAAAAAAAAAAAAAAAAAAAAAAAAAAAAAAAAAAAAAAAAAAAAGTGAATAAAAGGAAATTTGTTAGAAAATAACGAGATAAATTTCAGCCATTTTACCCAATAAAAATCAATTAATGGATATTTACTAACATTTAATTTTTTTTCTAAAAATTATCGAAGCCAAATCAACAATATTGCGTTTAAAATAAAAAGAGTATTATAGAATGGGGTAGAATTCTCGAAATAAAATTCTATAATTTAATTTGTAGCAACCTAACATCCTTGCGAATAATTTCCGGAAAATTCCTTACCCTTCATTCAGGACAGTCTTGTGATGTAGCCAATTAAGTGAACTTTAGAGAAAAAAACTAAAAAAAATTCCCTTTAAATAAGAAACAAACTTAAAAATTACCTTTAAATAAGAAACAAACTTAAAAATTACCTTTAAATAAGAAACAAACTTAAAAATTACCTTTAAATAAGAAACAAACTAATAAATTCTCTTTAAATAAGAAACAAACTAAAAAATTCCCTTTAGATAAGAAACAAACTTAAAAATTACCTTTAAATAAGAAACAAACTAATAAATTCCCTTTAAATAAGAAACAAACTAAAAAATTCCCTTTAAATAAGAAACAAACTAAAAAATTACCTTTAAATAAGAAACAAACAAACTAAAATTACCTTTAAATAAGAAACAAACAAACTAAAATTACCTTTAAATAAGAAACAAACAAACTAAAATTCCCTTTAAATAAGAAACAAACTAAAAAATTACCTTTAAATACTCTCAATGCTAAGCTGCAACTACTAGTGTTAACTACTAGTGATAACATTTATTGCAATAATAACATTGATATAAATATAAGTGATAGGAATATTAATAATAAAGAACATAAGTGCACAACACATAGAAGAAGCAAATTAGCTTAATAAAAATATCAAGAATAACCCCACATTGTCATCACTTTAGACTACTCCCACCATCTTTGGAACAGATGAAAGTTAGCGTGAGAATAGAATATAAATCATCATCATCTACTCCTACACTTATTGACGCAAAGGGCCTCGGTTAGATTTCACCTGTCGTCTCTATATACAGCTTTTAATTCAATACTTCTTCACTTATCGTCTCCTACTTCGGGCTTCATAGAACTCAGCCATGTAGGCCTGGGTCTTCCAACTCTTGTAAAAAAAAAAAAAAAAAAAAAAAAAAAAACACACACACACACGCACACAACACTAGACGTCAACAACAAAACCATAGACCTCAGCCGTGTATGCCTGGGTCTTCCAACTCTTGCTTGTAAAAAAAAAAAAAAAAAAAAAACCCACACACACACAACACTAACCGTCAACAACAAAAACCATATATACACGTTTCCGTCAAAAAATACCAGCTAAAAATAATATATATCTTTGAA
>NC_090731.1:10522397-10529897 GCF_036898095.1 Palaemon carinicauda
AGTAATCTTATTGAAATAAGCTGTTATGAATATATATATCACTAACACTCGTGATTTTAATCAATGTGAATATCTACCACAATGGCATTTAATACCGAATTCTACCTTTGGGAATGTATATCCCATGGAAATTCATTTATGATAAATGCTTCCGGCTGAGCAAGGATTCGAACCTATGCCCTGAGCCGAATCAGTGCCTGCATGGACGACTATACGATTAGTAAAGTCGTCCATGCAAGCATTGATTCGGCTCAGGGCATAGGTTCGAATCCTTGCAAAGTCGTCCATGCAGGCACTGATTCGGCTCAGGGCATAGGTTCGAATCCTTGCAAAGTCGTCCATGCAGGCACTGATTCGGCTCAGGGCATAGGTTCGAATCCTTTCTCAGCCGGAAGCATTTATCATAAATGAATTTCCATGGGATGTACATTCCCAAAGGTAGAATTCGGTATTAAATGCCATTGTGGTAGATATTTACATACACAAATATATATATATATATATATGTAGCCTATATATATACATATATATATATATATATATATATATATATATATATATGTGTGTGTGTGTGTGTGTGTGTGTTATTTAGGCATGTTACTCAGCATTTATAATGAATAGACAACGTCTCAGCGGGGTCCAGAAATCGAAGACAGCTTCTCCTCGGACAGATCTTTATGCAGATAGTTTTCAGGATAACTGCAGAAATACATTTGCTTTTCTCCATTTATTGTTTGGTGTTTACGCGTGTTTCGGATCACTTCGTGACCCTTCTTCAGGACTATATTGAGTTTTGGAACTATACTTTAATATAAAGGATATGGTGGTGAAAATTTGATACAAAAATATTTGAAAATTCTTAAAAAATACCAAAGTTGCATCAAATTTACACCACCATATCCTTTATATTAAATCATAGTTCCAAAACTCAATATAGTCCTGAAGAAGGGTCACGAAGTGATCCGAAACACGCGTAAACACCAAACAATAAATGGAGAAAAGCAAATGTATTTCTGCAGTTATCCTGAAAACTATCTGCATGAAGATCTGTCCAAGGAGAAGCTGTCTTCGATTTCTGGACCCCGCTGAGACGTTGTCTACTCATTATATATATATATATATATATATATATATATATATATATATATATATATATATATATATTATATGTATATATATATATATATATATATATATATATATATATATATATATATATATATATATATATATATATATATATATATATATAAGGGTTTCGCCCTTACTAAAGGGCTCATCAGGCAGGTTCTGCCAACTTCCATTTTTGAAAAAAATCGAAGCAAGCAAGGTTCCCACGACCCTCCTCACCACTACCTCATTGTTAATATTTTTAAGATTCCAGATTACCCTTAAGCCATATAATTAAGCCAGGCAATTAAAACAAGCAATTAATCGAAGCAGCGTGAAGCCAGACATTTAAGCCAAGCCTCATCAGCCAGGCAATTAAGCCAAGCATTCAATCCAAGCAGCATGAAGTCAGACATTTAAGACAAGCATTCAATCCAAGCAGCATAACGTCAGACATTTAAGCCAAACCTCATCAGCCAGGCAATTAAGCCAATCATTCAATCCAAGCAGCATGAAGCCAGACATTTAGGCCAAGCCTCATTAGCCAGGCAATTAAGCCAAGCATTCAATCCCAGAAGCATGAAGCCAGACATTTAAGCCAAGCCTCATTAGCCAGGCAATTGAGCCAAGCATTCAATCCAAGCAGCATGAAGCCAGACATTTAAGCCAAGCCTCATTAGCCAGGCAATTAAGCCAAGCATTTAAAGCAAGCAGCATGAAGCCAGACATTTAAGCCAAGCCTCATTAGCCAGGCAATTAAGCCAAGCATTTAAAGCAAGCAGCAGGAAGCCAGACATTTAAGCCAAGCCTCATTAGCCAGGCAATTAAGCCAAGCATTCAATCCAAGCAACATGAAGCCAGACATTTAAGCCAAGCCTCATTAGCCAGGCAATTAAGCCAAGGATTTAAAGTAAGCAGCATGAAGCCAGACATTTAAGCCAAGCCTCATTAGCCAGGCAATTAAGCGAAGCATTTAAAGCAAGCAGCATGAAGCCAGACATTTAAGACAAGCCTCATTAGCCAGGCAATTAAGCCAAGCATTTAAAGCAAGCAGCATGAAGCCAGACATTTAAGCCAAGCCTCATTAGCCAGGCAATTAAGCGAAGCATTTAAAGCAAGCAGCATGAAGCCAGACATTTAAGACAAGCCTCATTAGCCAGGCAATTAAGCCAAGCATTTAAAGCAAGCAGCATGAAGCCAGACATTTAAGCCAAGCCTCATTAGCCAGGCAATTAAGCCAAGCATTTAAAGCAAGCAGCATGAAGCCAGACATTTAAGCCAAACCTCATTAGCCAGGCAATTAAGCGAAGCATTCAACCCAAGCAGCATGAAGCCAGAAATTTAAGCCAAGCCTCATTAGCAAGGCAATTAAGCCAAGCATTTAAAGCAAGCAGCATGAAGCCAGACATTTAAGCCAAGCCTCATTAGTAAGGCAATTAAGCCAAGCATTTAAAGCAAGCAGCATGAAGCCAGACATTTAAGCCAAGCCTCATTAGCCAGGCAATTAAGCCAAGGATTTAAAGTAAGCAGCATGAAGCCAGACATTTAAGCCAAGCCTCATTAGCCAGGCAATTAAGCGAAGCATTTAAAGCAAGCAGCATGAAGCCAGACATTTAAGACAAGCCTCATTAGCCAGGCAATTAAGCCAAGCATTTAAAGCAAGCAGCATGAAGCCAGACATTTAAGCCAAGCCTCATTAGCCAGGCAATTAAGCGAAGCATTTAAAGCAAGCAGCATGAAGCCAGACATTTAAGACAAGCCTCATTAGCCAGGCAATTAAGCCAAGCATTTAAAGCAAGCAGCATGAAGCCAGACATTTAAGCCAAGCCTCATTAGCCAGGCAATTAAGCGAAGCATTTAAAGCAAGCAGCATGAAGCCAGACATTTAAGCCAAACCTCATTAGCCAGGCAATTAAGCGAAGCATTCAACCCAAGCAGCATGAAGCCAGAAATTTAAGCCAAGCCTCATTAGCAAGGCAATTAAGCCAAGCATTTAAAGCAAGCAGCATGAAGCCAGACATTTAAGCCAAGCCTCATTAGTAAGGCAATTAAGCCAAGCATTTAAAGCAAGCAGCATGAAGCCAGACATTTAAGCCAAGCCTCATTAGCTAGGCAATTAAGCCAAGCATTCAATCCAAGCCTCGTCAGCCAGACATTTAAGCCAAGCCTCATCAGCCAGGCAATTAAGCCAAGCATTCTATCCAAGAAGCACGAAGCCAGCAGACATTTAAGCCAAGCCTCATTAGCCAGGCAATTAAGCCAAGCATTCAATCCAAGCAGCATGAAGTCAGACATCTAACCCATAGATACCTTTTACTTAACTATCAGGAGTCAATCCATATTCGAAGATCCTCTTCTTTGTAAAATGTAGCTATTTTACCCAGGAAAACTGATTTGGCTCAACCAATAAGAACTAGTCTGCATACTAAAAGAATCCCAGCTTCATCCCTCTGCAGAGCCGGTCTTCTAGATTATTCCCCCAGAACCACCCGAAGGTTGGTATCCGAAAGGATAGATCTAGATATCCGACCATTTGTACACTTGACAGAGGCCCTGTACACCTGCATCAAGGTACATAGCATACTAGAATCACCCAGGCTTTTTCCTTCTGCTGAACTAATCCTCTAGGTTGTCCAATTCAGTTTATAAGTTGAGTATTCAGTCCAAGTATTCTCTGAGTCGATAGCTATCACAACTAAATGGAAAGGTAATTCCATGTTTCTAAAACTAAACTATAATTTCTCATGAAATGAGATTAATCCACTATGAGATTTTATTTATTTTTATTTTTTTCTATAATTTTGTATTCCAATAAAACTTAAAATAAACATTTGTTCTTCACAAAAACTTTTCCTCCAGATTTTTTTTTCTATTTTCTATTTTTGTACTTTTTTATATATTTTTTTCCACAAAATCACACTATTACTTATTCTTCACACAAACTTTTGTTTTACTAAGTTATTTAACTTTAATTTTTCTATGTTTTTTGATGGGGGTTTTAATCCAGGATCTATTTAATCCACCTTAGATTTAGTAATGTAGGAAATCACCGAGTGTCGCTCCAGCTTGTCTCCGACCACACTCGTCCTGTTCTTTTCCATAGAATCTCCGCGCGTTCATCTTTCCTTTATTCTTGATGAGTTCAATAACATCATTATAGAAATTAATCACGTCGTCAGCTTCTCCACGGATCGTACAATCGTTAGAGTCCTCGTTCATCTTTGGTCCCTGGAAGCGGACTCTGTGATCAGCAATCAGTTGTTTGATGTTCTCACCTCCTCTACCGATGACCATCGCTCGTTCGTCTCTGTTCAAGACTATTTTGTAGAGTCGATCTCCAATCTTTGTTAGACCATCGAAGATTTCTTCCTCAGGGAATTTTCTCTCTCGCTCTTCTGTTTTGCCATAGTTCCTAGGAGAGGCATCCTTAATGCCCTCTTGTTGTCCTTGCCTACTCCTCTGTCCTTTATTCCTGATGATATCAAGGACATCGTTATAGAAGGCGATCGCATCCTCTTCACATCCTCGGATTGTACAATGATTGGAGTCGTCGTCCATCTTGGGGCCTTGGAAGTGGATTTGATGTTCGGTCATCAGCCTCCTGATATTTTCTCCTCCTCTCCCGATGACCATCGCTCGTTCCTCTCTGTCCAGGACTGTCCTGTAAATTCGATCTCCGATATTAGTTAGTCCTCGGAAGATTTCCTCCTCAGGGAAAACCTTCTTCTCTCGCTCTTCTGTTCTGCCATAGCCCCTTTGGAATTTGGGCTTCGTGGTTTTGTTAATATCTTCACAAGCGTCCATGACGTCTTCGGGTTGTCCGTGCAATGTAACAAATCCATTAGTTTTCTTATGAATGATGATGGAAACATTGTATTGGTTTTCTAGTCTCTTCAAATTCTCTCCACCTGGTCCAACCAGGAGTCCTTTGTGTTGAGGATCGACATCGAAGTGATACTTTCCTGCCGCTACTCTGTGCAATCCTTCCATTGTGACCTCTTCCTCGGTCACTCTGACCTTTTGAAGGGCGACCTGGATATTTTTATACGCTTTAACCACTTGATTCAGTTCGCCACATAGATATCCAATTTCTCTTTTTTCATGAGCTTTGGGAAGAATCACTTGAACATCATAGAGGTACTTTACTTCTTCAACCATATGTCCTCTTCGGGCTAGAAGAAAACCTCTGCTTGGGATTGGAAGGTGGAATCCATAACAATCCAAACTCATTAGTTGAATGTATTGATCCCTTGGAAAGTCCTCAACTTCGTCAATCAGTTCTGTTATTCTTTTCTCAGCTCTGAGGGCATTTTGCAGGGGGCCACAAATAGTGATGTAGTCGCGCTCATCGTATTCGTCCGGGATGTAAATAGCCACATTCAGTTCTCTGAACAATCTTTTAAGGGTTATGTCTTGTGGTCCACATAGGATATCCCGGAATTCCTCATCAACTAGCATCACGAAATCTTCTGTACCCACCTGAAACAGCCCTTTGGAGACTTGAGTTAGTTTGTCGAGATTAAAATCCCTATCAACTCTGAATAGGATTTCTTTGTAAACCTTTTCAACATATCGCTTAGGTCCGGTAAGACAAACCTCTCCTGAACCATCGTGAACAGCGACCATGCGGACTCCATGGTGCCTCTTGGCCATCTTCGCGAATTTACCACCTTTCCCGATTATCATCCCTAAATCCACATCTCCCCGGCAGAAGAAGGAGAACTGTTTGCCTCCAGCATGGCGGAGAGGTCCGCATCTGCTAGCTGGTCTTCTTCCTTGGGAGAACGTCACCTTAAGTTTTGCTCTCTTGTTTTCAAGAGGCCTGTGAGTAGATGAGGATGATGATGATGATGATTCCTTTTCATCATCCTGAACCATTTCATTTGGATGACGAGTATCTTCAAGATCGTCCATTTCCGATTCAACTTTTTCTTCTTCCTCCTCTTGATGAAGAATCTTATCCTCGAAGAGTTTTTCTTTTTCGTCTGCCTGTGCTACATCATGTTCATCTCGTTGCTGCTCCACAGGCTCTTCGTTAACTTCATCCTCAAACTTTCCTTCAGTTGGAAGATCAATTTCATCTTCCATTTCACACTGAACTTCTACTTCTGCTGGAAGATCGATTTCATCTTCCACTTCACACTGAACTTCTACTTCTGCTGGAAGATCGATTTCACCTTCCACTTCACACTGAACTTCTACTTCTGCTGGAAGATCGATTTCACCATCCACTTCACACTGAACTTCTACTTCTGCTGGAAGATCGATTTCACCTTCCACTTCACACTGAACTTCTACTTCTGCTGGAAGATCGATTTCATCTTCCACTTCACACTGAACTTCTACTTCTGCTGGAAGATCGATTTCACCATCCACTTCACACTGAACTTCTACTTCTGCTGGAAGATCGATTTCACCTTCCACTTCACACTGAACTTCTACTTCTGCTGGAAGATCGATTTCACCATCCACTTCACACTGAACTTCTACTTCTGCTGGAAGATCGATTTCACCTTCCACTTCACACTGAACTTCTGCTTCTGCTGGAAGATCGATTTCACCTTCCACTTCACACTGAACTTCTACTTCTGCTGGAAGATCGATTTCACCATCCACTTCACACTGAACTTCTACTTCTGCTGGAAGATCGATTTCATCTTCCATTTCACACTGAACTTCTACTTCTGCTGGAAGATCGATTTCACCATCCACTTCACACTGAACTTCTACTTCTGCTGGAAGATCGATTTCACCTTCCACTTCACACTGAACTTCTACTTCTGCTGGAAGATCGATTTCACCATCCACTTCACACTGAACTTCTTCTTCTGCTGGAAGATCGATTTCACCTTCCACTTCACACTGAACTTCTACTTCTGCTGGAAGATCGATTTCACCTTCCACTTCACACTGAACTTCTACTTCTGCTGGAAGATCGATTTCATCCAGTTCATCCTGGAAAGCTCCTTCAACTGGATGAAATTCACCATTTTCCTGGGTAGTTTCTCCTTCGATTTCCTCGAGAAGATTCTGCAAAAGCTCTTCATCTCTCACAGTCTCTCCTCTTCCGTTTCTTCCACACACGTACCTGAAAAAGAAAAATGCTCCGGCGGCAGCAGTGCCAAAGGCAGCTGTGCCCAAGAGCAAGGCCATCTTCGGCCAAAGGACATGTTGGTCGACCAAACGGAGAATCTCATCCTTCTCCGCTGCTTCGCCGCCGACAATGTCCCTCGCCAGGCCCACCAGAGTTCCGTTGCAGGGTGACAGGTTCGGTTCCTCGTACCTAACCAGGTTCGATAAACCGATGTACCCAAGGACAGAATGCAGATGCCGCCACATCCTGTTTATGGTCCTGTAATCCTGCAGATTCTGACGCGCCGCGTCGCACAA
>NC_090731.1:10532397-10537397 GCF_036898095.1 Palaemon carinicauda
ATATATATATATATATATATATATATATATATATATATATATATATATATCACCCACGAATGGCATTTAATATCGAATTCTATCTTGGGAATATATATCCATTTGGAATTCATGCCATAAAATGAATTCCAAGTGGATATATATTCCCAAGATAGAATTCGGTATTAAATGCCATTCGTGGGTGATATTCACATTGATTGAAATCACGTGTGCTTGTGATAGATATTCATATATATGTATATGTATATATATATATATATATATATATATATATATATGTATATATATACATATATATATATATATATAATACATACATATATATATACACATATATATATACATATATATATATATGTATATATATATACATATTATGTATATATATATATATGTATATATATGTATATATATATATATATATATATATATATATATATATACATACATTTATATATATATATATATATATATATATATATATATATATATATATATATATATATATATATATTGGAAGGTCAAGGCCACGGTCAAGCAAAATGTCCAATTCTCGTAATTAGTGATAAGTTTGGACATCGTTGTCTTAGAGACTTCAAACCTGGTTCATATTTGAGTGTTATGAAAGGAAGAGTTAAGTTTGAATTTCTTGTTCCATATGGATGAACTGATTGGTCCTGAATTATTTTTCGTCTTAAATCTGGAAACTTGTTTAATATAAGTGTCTGGAACATCATATTTCATTAAGGGCTATTTTCCCTTTTGGGGCCCCTGGGCTTATAGTATCCTGCTTTTCCAACTAGGGTTGTATATTAGCAATTAATGATAATAATAAGGATAATATTATAAGCGTCTTCCAGCTTCAATATCGAGAGCGACCGGAAGAGTGGCGATGTATGAGCCAAGCAATCACTGGAGCTTATGATTCTTATCAATCTTTTTTGCAGGACGTTTCTACTCACACACACCCCCACCCCCAATCCCCCACCCCCACCCCCCACCCCGCCGTAATGCAGTAATTTAGGCGAGGAGATACTAACGAGTGATGCAATTGTTTTATAATATATAAAGGCCACCCTTTGAGATACTATCACTAAAGAGTTATGGCATCTTTTAACTGGCCAGACTGTACTACATTGGAGTCTTCTCTCTGGTTACGGTTCATTTTCCGTTTGCTTACACATACACCGAATATTCTGGCCTAGTCTTTACATAGTCTCCTCTGTCCTCATACACCTGACAACACTTAGATTACCAAACAATTCTTCTTCACCCCAGGGGTTAACTACTGCACTGTAATTGTTCAGTGGCCACTTTCCTCTTGCTAAGGGTAGAAGAGACTCTCTAGCTATGGTAAGCAGCTCTCTTAGGAGAGGGACACTCCGAAATCAAACCATTGTTCTCCTGTCTTGGGTAGTGCCATAGTCTCTGTACCATGGTTTTCCACTGTCTTGGGTCATAGTTCTCTTGCTTGAGGGTATATTCGAGCGTACTAATCTATCTAATTTATATTCCTCTTGTTTTGTTAAAGTTTATACAGCTTATATGGGAGATGTTTATTTTAATGATGTTACTCTTCTTCAAATATTGTTTTTTTCACTTTTTCCTCTCCTCACTGGGCTATTTTCCCTGTTGGGGCCCATGTGTCAGTCCACGCCCGCAAACTTTCATAGTTCATCAATCCATCGTCTTCTCTTCCTTACCTTGCATCTTTTAAAATCTCTATGGATCCATATATATATATATATATATATATATATATATATATATATATATATATATATATATATATATATATATATCAGCCTTTATTAGTCCACTGCAGAACAAAGGCCTTAATGTCCTTACACTTGCATCTGTTTACGGTCTTTCTGTGCCAGTCCACACCCGCAAACCCTCTTAGTTCGTCAATCTATCGTCTTCTCTTCCTTCTGCTTCTTGTGCAATCTCCAGAAACCCATATACATATATATATATATATATATATATATATATATATATATATATATATATATATATATACACATACATATATATATATATATATATATATATATATATATTAATATATATACTTGGTATACTTGGTATACTTGGTCGAATTTAGAGGGTCTTCCTCACAGCTGTGGTGGTCCACCGCTGACGCCAGTCCATGAGTCCTTCTTCATGAGGGTGATCTGGTCTGGCACAGAGTTTGAGGCTGCCCTGCAGCACGCTGTGTAACCTGGCACAGGAGGCTCATCTGGCAGCGTCTGCAGGAAGGTGTCAAGTGCTTTCTTGAATTTGACGACCGAGCAGCCTGTGGTGTCTCTGACATTTCTCGGCAGTGTATTAAACAGTCTGGGGCCGTTGTGGGTGAGGCTGGAGGCAAGGAGGGTTTTTATCCTTCCTGGTGTCCTGGAGGAGAGGCTTTGTCTTACACATGAGCGCCCAGAACGCTCACTTTCACGTGCCCTCAGTAAGTCAGGGGTAGGGTTAGGCACCTGCCTCTCCAAGATTTTCCAGGTGTATATTATTCTATATCTCTCTCTTCTTCTCTGTTGAGAGTAGAGTCCCAGCTTTTGCAGGCGCTGCCAATAGTTGAGCTCCCTCATTCCTTTAATTGATCTTGTGAAACTCCTCTGGACTGACTCTAGCTCCTGTATGTCCCCCTGTTTATGGGGAGACCACAGCTGGCTGCAGTAGTCAAGGATTGGCTGTATGAGGGTCTTCCACAGTGTCAGCATGACCTCTAGCTCCCTTGAATGGAAGGTACGCAGAACCCAGCCAACCATGCGCCTGGCCCTAGTGGCGGTGTCCTTGATGTGCTGCTGGAAGGTGGCATCATTGTCCATGAGGACGCCAAGGCACTTGACTGCATTGCTTGGTGGGATTGGGTGCTGTGTTTTTGTAAGTAACTCGGTGGAGTGGATGAGTTCAGTATTGGGCCCCAGTCTCATTATTTCAAATTTATCCTCATTGAATTGCATGTTGTTTGTGTCAGCCCAGTGGAAGACCCTCTGGATGTTTGCCTGCAGCTGGACAACATCATCAGACGTACTGATCCTGTGGCTTAGGGTAGTGTCGTCAGCAAAGGAGGACAGGAAGGAGCCCGTGACTGTCTTTTCAATGTCGGCCATCAGGACCAGGAAGAGTAGGGGGCCAAGAACAGAGCCTTGGGGGACTCCACTGCTGACTTTCTCATATATATATATGTGTGTATGTGTGTATATATATATATATATATATATATATATATATATATATATATATATATATATGTGCCTATGTCTATGCTTGTGTGTATAAATGAGATGTGAAGTTGTGGAATGAATAGTCTTTTCAGTTTATATCATGCTGACTGGGTACAGTAATGAGAAGCTACAAAAGCTGGTAAGAGAAATTGAAATTTTCAGTATGAGAAGATAGATTTAGAGTGCTGAATAGGAGAAGGAAGAATTGGTAATTGGAAATGGGGGAGAAATAATATAGAATAGGACTAAATACAACAAACGATAACAGGTGAATCACAAAATAGGAGGAGCAAAACAGTAGCAGAATTATTGAGTTGCTGTAGAAGCTAAAATTGGACTGTCAGAAGGGACTGTTGAACCAACTTTCCTTTATGGAAGTGAAGTGTGAATGTTGAATGTAAATGGAAGGGAAACAAATGTTAAAACCGTTGAGTTAAACTACCTGCAAAGTATATTTATCATTATTATTATTATTATTATTATTATTATCATTATTAGCTAAGCTACAACCCTAGTTGGAAAAGCAAAATGCTATAATCCCAAGGGCTCCAACAGGGAAAATACCCCAGTGAGGAAAGGAAATAAATAAATGGTATGTCAAATAATTAATAATTAGTAAAATATTTTGAAAACAGTAACAACAAAACAGATATTTGATATATAAACTATAAAAAGACTTATGTCAGCCTGTTAAACATACATTTGCTGCAAGTTTGAACTTATGAAGTTCCATCGATTCAATTACCCTATTAGGAAGATCATTCCACAACATGGTCACAGCTGAAATAATACTTCTAGAATATTCTATGCAAGAGGATTTGATATGCAGAAGTTTTGAATTTGATATAGTTGATGGAATTTTCAAAACATTTTAAGGTGTTTTGGTTTTGTGAAAAGAATTGAATAACAATAGCATAGGAGGAAAGCCAATATGGAATTGAATAGACTTTTTGAAAAATGAATAGAAAAGAAATAGTCCCATGAATATCCAGGAACAGCAAGAAAAGAGTGAATGGTGCGTTGTGTGTTAAGCGGGGTTTACACGGCCGAGCAGCTCGTCGAACCCGGTTGTCGAACCTACTTGTAGAACGGCTCGAAGAGCTTTCAGACAGTACATCGAGCCTCAGTGTGCCTCGTGCTAAAACAACGTCAACATGTCTCTCGACCAGGACGATTTGATAGCCATTGCTTTAGCAGTGGCACTAAGAAGGAAAAAAAAAAGATCAAAAGAGAGAAATTTTCATATACCAACTTGCTTGTTGCTTTAAAATTAGAGACTGATGACTGGCGCAATTATTTGCGTATGGATGAAGACACGTACATTGATCTACCGAATCGTGTCAGCCCTTTCATTACTATGAGGAAGGCCATAACTCCACATGAAAGACTGAGTGTCCGCTATTCCTTTGTTTCTGGCTACTTTATTGGAATAGTCTTTTGATTTAACTTTCCATAAAGCTGGATGAGCTCGATATGCATGTATGAAATCAAGTACGACTTCCTTCTCATTCTTACTTTCATTAATGGCAGCAATTATGCATTTCTTTGATGATGTTTCCTCTAGCAGGTTTGAATAACAACTGAGGTTCGATGCTCGACACCCGTTCACACGTTCACACCGCTCGTCAAACAATGTAGCTCCGCCCACAAAAGTCAAGATGAGTCTGACTTTCATCGAGCCGCTCGACGAGCGCGCTCGACAACCAAATAGCCCGTTTACACGCTCGAACATCAATTCAAACACAGGGTTGTCGAGCCAGGCTCGAC
>NC_090731.1:10542397-10659897 GCF_036898095.1 Palaemon carinicauda
GCAAATATAATTGTAGGCCTAGGCTTGGTATACAGTGATGAAGATAGTGTATTAAATGTTTTAATGAATAAATGAACATTTATTTGTAGTCTGTTATTCAAGAAAACTAGTATATCTTTGAGTGCCTTTTCGACCTTATTTCTTCTCACTAATTTTAACCGAGGATTTTGTGAATTTTATTACTATATTATTTTACGTCACTTTTTTTAGCGTAACTCGTTGTTTAAAGTGTTTTCATAATTTATTCAAAACTCTTCGATGGATTATTGACTTTGTGAAATTATTTAGAATTTATTTACATTTCACTGTGTCGTTTATCGTTCACGCTTGATGCTTCCTTGTTTTGTTTTATTCCGATATTAATTATTGTCACCAATATGTTTTCCTATTCTTTCTTTGCTAGTTTCATAACGCTTATAAATTCAGGACATGCATAGTATTTGCTTTATATATTAATTACTGACGTTAATATCTCTATGGACATTTTTTTTTGTGTGTAAGTAAACATCAGATAGGTCACATTTCCCGTCATAATATAGTTTATCTTAAATTTGTAGTTCCTTTAATTGAATAACGCTATTTCCGTACTAAAAACTATAATGAGAGAGAGAGAGAGAGAGAGAGAGAGAGAGAGAGAGAGAGAGAGAGAGAGAGAGAGAGAGAGAGAGAGAGAGAGAGAGAATATTACAACACCGGACGAATTAGTTTTGATTTGCTCACATAACTAACTTTTTTTTATTTTTTTCAATGAGCACCCTAAACAATCCATTTCACTGGCAAGTACTATGCTTCCCTAGGAATAGGGCTGACTCTTGCCAATGTTGATAAGACGGAGAATGTAAAAACTATATCATATAACGGATATTTTTTTCACCCATGACTCATATATGAAAACTGTGCACCTGCAATTAATAGACCTTCACTATTGTAAATCAGAGCGCAGACTTAATGATTCATTCATCTATCGAGACTAACCTTTAAAAGCAAACACTATTTTCTCTGGCGCTTAAGAGAATTCGCTATGGGTTCGTTCCATGCGACAAGTAACATTGTTTGACAACTTTCCTCTTGTTTTTTATAATGTCAGCGAAATATTTATGTTTTATTTGTATAATCTTTAAATAATAATCTATTTATATTTATTCCTAATATGTCAAATATATTTTTATGAAAAGCATGTTTATTATTACGTATATTTGGTTTGAAATAACATTTCTACTTAAACGTTTGTATTAGTGCTGAAACATAAACGTAGTTGACAAATAGAACGCAACTTTAACTCTTGTAAACAATATCAGTGATCGGAAGTGAAGATTAGCCCTCATTATACTTCATCAATGACGATCTTTTTAATTTTGCTTTGAAGGCTGCTAATTACAGAGGAACTTTGATATTGATACTTTGTAAGGTACTGGAATTTAATTTTAGTAACATCATATAACAAGAGCAACAAATGGAGACCTGGAACTACTCAGACACAGTGGTAACTTTATATTGGGTGGTATCAGGCTTTATAATTTTCGTAAGCTATTGATTATAGCTTCACATTGATGTTTTTTTCTACTAGTTTATTTGCTAAACTAGCTTATTAGATCAGGTCTTGGTTCCGTATATTAGAGAGATATCTACGTAACTCGAGTGTGGTCATAACTAAGCTAACAATTTTTTTATCAAAAAATTGTTTATGTAGATTTTAGATTTTAAAAATGATGTGGATCTTAAGTGGAAAATTAGTGTTTTATAATGCGCTGGAAAAGAAAAAAAGTTAATGCTAGGGCTGTAACCTAACCTAACCACACCCACAACCTGACCACACCCACCTAGTGTAACTCAACCTGGATGCAGCGTCATTATTAACTTGATAAAATTATACAGTTTTACTGCCAATCCCAGCTTTCTATGTTGACCAAGGTTGCTGGTATATTAAAGTTTTGAGCACCCCACTTAACCCGACCTATATAGCCGTGTATGTACCTACCGAGGGCACTTAGCCCTCCCTGTGACTCTTCTCCCCTATACCCTTGCACATAGATTTTGGGTTCTCTTATTAGTTGAAGATTAGAAATTAAATTATATTTTTACATGACAATGTAGCAATTTTGGGTAAAGTTGCATGTAAAGAATGTCACTAGGAGAGAGTTATATCTATTGGCAGTAAAAGGTTAGAATATATAGGTGTATATATATATTTATATGTATATATATATATATATATATATATATATATATATATATATATATATATATATATATATATATATATATATATATATATATATATATAATGTATGTATATATGTATGTATATATATATGTATATATATATATATATATATATATATATATATATATATATATATATATATACAGTATATATATATACATACATACATACTGTACCATTAATTTACTGACCCGTACCATTTTCTAACATGGTCTACAAGTTTTTTCTTTGTCAAAATTTACTTCCATAGGTTACTAGGCTAGCTTAGGCTTAGCTGATTTTGCTTTAAATTTTCAGTGTACCTTGAAATCAGAATTCAGTGAAACTTAGCATCAAAATTCAACCAAACAATATGACTCTACAGCAGAATTGATTATGGCATTGACGATGTTGATTGATAGATGCTCCAGTTTCTTGAATAGGGTCCCTCTTAATTTGATGGATTTAGGGTCAAAGTACTGTATGTTTTCAGATGTCTTAGCTTGTTAAAATTTAATAGTTGACTTTAAAATTCTAAGCTCTCAAGTAGGCATGCAGACCATCAAAATTTAAAACAATGGTCCATTTGGTAGTGGCTCATTATAATCATCGGTGAAATACTTTATAAGACTTTAGATTGAGACAATTCTTATTAGCTAGACTGAGCAGATTATATTTATAAATGAGAAGAATATAGAGGGGAAAATTTGCAGGGTTCTCCGAAGTGGCCTTTATCAAATTATGGGTGTCAGTAGAACATTCTATGGTGTTGCCAAATTTTGCCTCGAACTAACTAAATTCCGAGGGTAGTGCCGTCAGTGCACTGCATAGTACTAAGAGATCTACAGAGAGCCATTTTTATCCCTAGTTGCACAATTTTTATTCTTTTAATTTATCCCTCTTTCAACCTACTTTCTTTCATGTTGCTCTCCAACCTCTTAACATTTACTAAATAATGCAAGTGCAATGTTTCTCCCTACGTGCTGTTTTGTGTTGAATGGTCTCCCCGGCCTTAATATCAGGTCATGTGGTCCAAATTCTGTGAACTAAATCAGACAGACCAAATCATGTTGGAATGTATTTATTATCATACCTAATGCTGAGATAATTTATAAATCTTTTGATATGCTTATGGGTTGTGTAAAAGTCATGTGGTAAGCATGATCGGGTAATATTGTTATAGAAGACAGGAATACTTTATACTGTACAGGTATAGCTGCAATTTAAGATTTGTTGTAATTGTAAAAGGTCGCATAAATAAGAATTTCAGTGACTTTTACATTTGATACAATGTATGGTTATAGGCAGGACAATACTGTACATTATTGCATTTTTTTGTTTAAATTACTCTACATTTACAGACCTTTAACTGTGTTTATAATAATCAGGCTATCACACATTTCAGAGAATGCCAATTTCTTAATACTACTAAATAAAGGATAAATAACTAAGCTGTACATTCTCTTGAAAATCTCCATGTCAGATATGAAATACATTCTGGAATTGATGGAAATTTCAGTGAGATAGGATTTAGTACGCTACAATAGCAATAAGAATTGCAATTTTCTTTTTTCAATATTAAACTTAGCCGGTGATTATATAAGCTGCAGCTCTGCTGCCCGACAGAAAAACTCTACGTTCAAAATCCGCCAGCGATCGCTATGCAGGTAGGGGGTGTACTTCAACAGCGCCATCTGTCGTGCAGGTACTCAGTACTCAATGTAAACACAGAACGCAATTTTCTCTCTGTCGTGCCACCGGCAAGACCTACTAAATTCGCTGTTGCTTACTGGATTGGTTTTCACATATTTTGGTGAAGTACACATTTCTAGTTTTGAGCTTTCGCTTTGCAGACGTTATCTTCAATACATCCTTGCATTCTTTTATTGATTTTGGATTATTTGTTGACGACTTTGGATAGATTTTGAATTCCCCTTTGACTAATTCAAAATGGCTGACCCTTCTCAAGTCCCTAAATTCAGGAAATGTAATGCTAGGGACTGTTCAAGGCGTCTTCCGAAGGCCTCTATCGATCCTCACACCGTTTGTTCCAATTGTCGGGATAAGACCTGTCAATTGGAAGATCGATGTGAGGAATGCGTTGGGCTTTCGGAATTCGATTTCATCGAATTCCAGAAATACACACGTAGGCTAGAGAGAGATAGAGTCAGGAGAAGTTCATCTCGCTCCGTTGAATTTTCCTCTCCTCATGCCCCACAACCTATTCCTTCCCCTGTAGTGGTTGCTCCTGATCCCCCTTCTAGCACTCAACAACCTTCGATGGCAGATATGATGCGTGCCATCCAGGCTCTGGGTGAGAGAGTCGAGTCATTGGCGAGTGACCGTAACCAACTCATGGCAGACGTCAAGGAGTTGAAGTGTAAGAGTGCAGTGGGTAGTGACAAAGTGAGTGGTAGTGTTGTGGAAAGTGTTGTTGATAGTGTTGCGCTTGAGGGTTCGTCTGTTCGTGCCTGTCGTCCTCCCAGTCCGGGACCTCTTGCAAGCTCCCAAGCCTAGGGGAGAAGCAATGTCGTACGACCAAAGGGTTCGAGAGGCTTTAATCAGCGAACAGACGTTCCCTCCGTAGTTTTGGGCGTATCTAACCAAGATCGCCCCACCCACACGAAGACGAGAGAGCCCATTTATTCCTCGTCTGCGGAAGAGGTTTCTCAAAAGAAACCATGGACCAAGGTCTCGCGGCCTCTTAAGCGCAAGTCGGTCCCTTCCGCGCAAGTCCAACGGCCCAGTTGTAGCCACTGGGTCAGTTCGGACTCGCTGCAGTCTTCCGATGACTGCACACCTCCTAAGAGAGGCAAAGCGGTACCGCATCAGGCAGTAACACCGTCTGTTGCCGCACCTGCTACTGTAGACCCTAAGTGGTCTTTGCTGCAGACCATGCAGTCACAGTTAACGTCATTGATGCAGGACTTTCGTGCGGAGAAGGTTGACGCTGCACCAACCTCTAGCCTACAACCACCCACGGTTGTGCGTCCAGTGGACGCTGAGGCTACCTTCTCCCGCACTCCAGCTGTGAGAGTCCCGCCACCCATGCGTTCCAGTGTACCCTGCCAGCCGCATGTTGACGTTCAGCGACGCACGGAACCTTCCGTTGACGTTCGCGAGTTACAACAACAACCTAAGTTGTTTTGTTTTGACGCGGTGCGTCAACCTCCGCAACCCAGTGTGGTTACCACTACTCGCCCACAGCAGACTAGACACTCTGGAGTAGACGCTTTGCGCCCCCGCGCTGCTATGGTTGTTGCCAGTTCACAGACTGGGCAACAGTTCCATGACGTTGCGTCCGGTTCAGTCACGCATGCACCCGTGCTGCCGGACTCAGCTGACCAGCCGATTCCTACTCCTTTGCCGCTTCCTCCTCAGTTTTCAGATGATGGACTCTCTGATGATGACGACGCTGCACACATTGACGACCCGCATACGGACATCGACGAACCCAAGACCACGCAACCCTCCTTGGACTTTAGGAAAGTTCTTGCACTGTTCAGGGAGATGTATCCTGATCAGTTTGTATCTGCGGCCCCACGCTCTCCTCCATCTGAGTTCGCTTTAGGCACGCAGTCATCCGCGCCTGCCTTTACGAAGCTCGTCCTCGCCCGCTCGTCTAAGAGAGCTTTACGAGTGTTGGGAGAATGGATGCAGTCCAAAAAGAACCTTGGGAAGACAGCATTTACGTTTCCCCCTGCGAGACTCTCTTCCAGATCGAGCGTCTGGTATGCCACGGGAGAAGTTCTCGGCTTGGGAGTTCCTGCCTCTGCCCAGGGCGACTTCTCAAGTCTAGTAGACTCTCCCCGCAGGCTAGCCATGAGACGCTCTAAGATTTGTTGGTCTCCTTCAGGCTTAGACCATCTGTTGAAAGGAGTGTTCAGAGCCTTCGAGGTTTTTAACTTTTTGGATTGGTGTTTGGGAGCGTTGAGCAGGAAGATCTCCCCTTCTGACAAGGAAACTTCCATGCTCATTATGTCCTGCATGGACAAGGCCATACGTGACGGATCCAGTGAGCTTGCGGCTTCGTTCGTTTCCGGGGTCCTCAAGAAACGGGAGAACCTTTGCTCTTTCTTGTCAGCTGGAGTAACACCGTGTCAGAGATCGGAACTTATGTTTGCTCCTCTCTCAAAGTGCCTTTTCCCAGAGGAGTTGATAAAGGAGATTGCTGCCTCCTTGATTCAAAAAGACACTCATGACCTGGTTGCTTCCTCTGCCCGCAAAGCCACCCCTTTGCCTACCTTGTCTAGACCCAGGATGGACACTCCAGCGTCCAGATTCATTCCGCCCTTTCGTGGCAGAGCCTCCAGCAGAGGAGGTGCTCGTGCCGAAGGGAGACGTGGGAAGAAGAAAGGTACCAAGTCCTTTAAGGGCAGAGTCTGACTGCCACCTTCTTCAGACAGCAGTGGGAGCCAGACTCAAGAACTTCTGGCAGACCTGGGAGAAAAGGGGCGCAGATGCACAATCTGTGAAGTTGCTCAGAGAAGGGTACAAGATCCCGTTTGTACGCAAACCCCCTCTAGCAACGTCTCCCATCGATCTCTCTCCCAGGTACAGAGAGGAAGACAAGAGACTAGCTTTGAAGCAAGAGGTGTCTCTCTTACTAGAAAAGGGAGCGGTAGTCAAAGTCCGGGACCATCAATCCCCGGGCTTCTACAACCGTCTCTTCTTAGTGGTAAAGAAGACAGGAGGGTGGAGGCCGGTGCTAGACGTCAGTGCGCTGAATGTCTTTGTCACAAAGCAGACGTTAGCCATGGAGACCACAAAGTCTGTTCTAGCAGCGGTCAGGAAGGAAGACTGGATGGTCTCTTTAGACCTAAGGGACGCTTACTTTCACGTCCCCGTCCACCCAGAATCCCAACCTTTTCTGAGATTCGTTTACGAAAAGGTTGTCTACCAATTTCAAGCCCTGTGCTTTGGCCTAAGCACAGCTCCTCTTGTATTTACGAAGCTGATGAGGAATATTGCCAAATTCCTGCATTTAGCGGATATCAGAGCTTCCCTCTATTTGGACGACTGGCTTCTAAGAGCTTCTTCCAGTCGTCGCTGTCTGGAGAATCTAAAGTGGACTCTAGATCTGACCAAGGAATTGGGTCTCCTGGTCAATATGGAAAAGTCCCAACTGGTCCCATCCCAAACTATAGTGTACTTAGGGATGGAGATTCACAGTCAAGCTTTTCGGGCTTTTCCGTCGGCCCCCAGAACAAGTCAAGCCCAAGGATGCATCCAGAACATGCTAAAGAAGGAACGATGTTCAGTCAGACAGTGGATGAGTCTGATAGGGACGCTTTCATCCCTGGAACAGTTCATTTCGTTAGGGAGACTGCACCTCCGTCCCCTTCAATTTCACCTAGCTGTTCACTGGAAAAAGGACAAGACGCTAGAAGCGGTCTCGATCCCCATTTCCGAGAAGATGAAGTCATCACTGACTTGGTGGAAGGACAACATCAACCTCAGAGAGGGTCTGCCCCTGGCTGTTTAGACCCCCAACCACGTTCTCTTCTCGGACGCATCGGACACGGGCTGGGGTGCGACATTAGACGGTCGGGAATGCTCGGGAACTTGGAACTCGAATCAAAGAACGTTACATATCAACTGCAAGGAGCTACTGGCAGTTCATCTGGCCTTGAAAAGCTTCAAGTCCCTCCTTCAAGGCAAGGTGGTGGAGGTGAACTCAGACAACACCACGGCCTTGGCGTACATCTCCAAGCAAGGAGGGACCCATTCTATGACGTTGTACGAGATCGCAAGGGACCTCCTCACCTGGTCAAGAGATCTAAACCTTTCTCTAGTAACGAGGTTCATTCAAGGCAACATGAATGTCATGGCGGATTGCCTCAGTCGGAAGGGTCAAATCATTCCAACAGAATGGACCCTACACAAGGATGTGTGCAAGAGACTATGGGCCACATGGGGCCAACCTACCATAGATCTCTTTGCAACCTCGATGACCAAGAGGCTCCCACTTTATTGCTCACCAATCCCGGACCCAGCAGCAGTTCATATAGATGCCTTTCTACTGGATTGGTCCCATCTAGACCTTTATGCATTCCCCCCGTTCAAGATTGTCAACAAGGTACTGCAGAAGTTCGCCTCTCACGAAGGGACAAGGTTGACGTTAGTTGCTCCCCTCTGGCCCGCGAGAGAATGGTTCACCGAGGTACTTCAATGGCTGGTGGACGTTCCCAGAACTCTTCCTCTAAGAGTGGACCTTCTACGTCAGCCACACGTAAAGAAGGTACACCCAGGCCTCCACACTCTTCATCTGACTGCCTTCAGACTATCGAAAGACTCACTAGAGCTAGAGGCTTTTCGAAGGAGGCAGCCAGGGCGATTGCTAGAGCAAGGAGGACATCCACTCTTAGAGTCTACCAGTCGAAGTGGGAAGTCTTCCGAAACTGGTGCAATTCAGTATCTGTATCCTCGACCAGTACCTCTGTAACCCAAATAGCTGACTTCCTATTATACCTGAGGAAGGAAAGATCTCTTTCAGCTCCCACTATCAAAGGTTACAGAAGCATGTTGGCAGCAGTCTTCCGTCACAGAGGCTTAGATCTTTCTAACAACAAAGATCTACAGGACCTCCTTAAGTCTTTTGAGACCTCGAAGGAGCGTCGTTTGGCTACACCGGGTTGGAATTTAGACGTGGTACTAAGATTCCTTATGTCAGAAAGGTTCGAGCCACTACAATCAGCCTCCTTTAAAGATCTCACTTTAAAGACTCTTTTCCTCGTTTGCTTAGCAACAGCTAAAAGAGTCAGTGAGATACACGCCTTCAGCAGGAACATCGGATTTTCATCTGAAACGGCTACATGTTCTTTACAGCTTGGTTTTCTAGCCAAAAACGAGCTACCTTCTCGTCCTTGGCCGAAATCGTTCGATATTCCAAGCCTTTCAAATTTGGTTGGAAATGAACTCGAAAGAGTCTTATGCCCTGTTAGAGCTCTTAAGTTCTATTTAAGACGAACTAAACCTTTACGAGGACAGTCAGAAGCTTTATGGTGTGCTATTAAGAAACCTTCTTTGCCTATGTCAAAGAATGCAGTTTCCAATTATATCAGACTGTTGATTCGAGAAGCTCATTCCCATCTGAATGAGGAAGACCATGCTTTGCTGAAGGTAAGGACACATGAAGTTAGAGCTGTCGCAACTTCAGTGGCCTTTAAACAAAATAGATCTCTGCAGAGTATAATGGACGCAACCTATTGGAGAAGCAAGTCAGTGTTCGCGTCTTTTTATCTTAAAGATGTCCAGTCTCTTTACGAGAACTGCTACACCCTGGGACCATTCGTAGCAGCGAGTGCAGTAGTGGGTGAGGGCTCAACCACTACATTCCCCTAATTCCATAACCTTTTTTAATCTTTCTCTTGAAATGTTTTTTATTGTTGTTTTTGGGTTGTCCGGAAGGCTAAGAAGCCTTTCGCATCCTGGTTGATTTGGCGGGTGGTCAAATTCTTTTCTTGAGAAGCGCCTAGATTAGAGGTTTTGATGAGGTCCTGTAGTATGGGTTGCAACCCTTGATACTTCAGATCCTAGGAGTCGCTCAGCATCCTAAGAGGATCGCGAGGCTCAGTAAGGAAGACGTACTTAAAAAAGGCAGAGTAATTGTTCAAGTCGACTTCCTTACCAGGTACTTATTTATTTTATGTTTGTTATTTTGAATAACTGCTAAAATGAAATACAAAATCCTTAGCTCATAATAATGTAAACAATTAATGCTGGTCTCTACCCACCCCCCTGGGTGTGAATCAGCTTGTATAATCACCGGCTAAGTTTAATATTGAAAAATGTTATTTTTATTAATAAAATAAATTTTTGAATATACTTACCCGGTGATTATATATTAAAGGACCCTCCCTTCCTCCCCAATAGAGACCCAGTGGACCGAGGAGAAAATTGAGTTCTGTGTTTACATTGAGTACTGAGTACCTGCACGACAGATGGCGCTGTTGAAGTACACCCCCTACCTGCATAGCGATCGCTGGCGGATTTTGAACGTAGAGTTTTTCTGTCGGGCAGCAGAGCTGCAGCTTATATAATCACCGGGTAAGTATATTCAAAAATTTATTTTGTTAATAAAAATAACATTTTGCAGTTGGAACCAGCTCGCACAAATCGCAAAGCAGCCATGTCGGCACGGAATCAAGTCATCACTCAGCAGATTAGTAAAGACTGGGTGAACAGAGAATATATTGAGGTAAGATATTTGAAGAATTTACTTCCGCCAGCAAAATTTGTAGTAGATTATGTTTTCGCTTTGTTTGTTTGTTTGTTTGTTTGCTTTTGAACAACTTTCTGGCCCCACTTTTACTCATAGAGTAGTGAAACTTTCAGGAATTAATTGTTATATTAAGACATGGAAGAGATTAAATTTTGAACGTCTTAGGTCAAAGGTCAAGGTTAAGGTCGAGAAAATAGTCAACCGAATGAACCCTAACATTTACCACAAGTTCGCACATGATTGTCTCACAAACTTCAAATACGCCTACGGTTCAAATTGATTCCTGGAAAGTTGAGTAAGTTGAGCACGTTTCAAAAAATATGCTGCTGTGGTGTAGGTCTGCACTCTCAGAGTGCTCTTCTAGTTTGGATTTTTATAGGTTTTATAAGGGTGACACTTTAATTTTACAGATAATATGAAGCACTGTACTGGTAGCAGACACAGAAGAGAAGCTTGACCGACTAGTGACAGAATTTGGAAGGGTGTGTGAGAGAAGGAAGTTGAGAGTTAATGTGGGTAAGAGTAAGGTAATGAGATGTACGAGAAGGGAAGGTGGTGCAAGGTTGAATGTCATGTTGAATGGAGAGTTACTTGAGGAGGTGGATCAGTTTAAGTACTTGGGGTCTATTGTTGCAGCAAATGGTGGAGTGGAAGCAGATGTACGTCAGAGAGTGAATGAAGGTTGCAAAGTGTTGGGGGCAGTTAAGGGAGTAGTAAAAAATAGAGGGTTGGGCATGAATGTAAAGAGAGTTCTATATGAGAAAGTGATTGTACCAACTGTGATGTATGGATCGGAGTCGTGGGGAATGAAAGTGATGGAGAGACAGAAATTGAATGTGTTTAAGATGAAGTGTCTAAGGAGTATGGCTGGTGTATCTCGAGTAGATAGGGTTAGGAACGAAGTGGTGAGGGAGAGAACGGGTGTAAGAAATGAGTTAGCGGCTAGAGTGGATATGAATGTGTTGAGGTGGTTTGGCCATGTTGAGAGAATGGAAAATGGTTGTCTGCTAAAGAAGGTGATGAATGCAAGAGTTGATGGGAGAAGTACAAGAGGAAGGCCAAGGTTTGGGTGGATGGATGGTGTGAAGAAATCTCTGGGTGATAGGAGGATAGATGTGAGAGAGGCAAGAGAGCGTGCTAGAAATAGGAATGAATGGCGAGCGATTGTGACGCAGTTCCAGTAGGCCCTGCTGCTTCCTCCGGTGCCTTAGATGACCGCGGAGGTAGCAGCAGTAGGGGAGTCAGCATTATGAAGCTTCATCTGTGGTGGAAATGTGGGAGGTTGGGCTGTGGCACCCTAGCAGTACCAGCTGAACTCGGTTGAGTCCCTGATTAGGCTGAAGGAACATAGAGAGTAGAGGTCCCCTTTTTGTTTTGTTTCATTGTTGGTGTCGGCTACCCCCCAAAATTGGGGGAAGTGCCTTGGTATATGGATGAATGAAGCACGTTTTATTCATATTACATTTCAGGTGAAACATTACTTTCTAGTTACTGTGCTCCGTACTGCATAGTTTAGCTGTTGACATTGCATATTGAATTATGTTTTGCGTGTGTTGATACTTGTAGAGGTAAAAACTTTAGTTGTTATGTACCCTATCATCTGCTTTTTTTTTTATATACCATTTCTTAATAATCTAATGTTCCTTCATAAGAATAAGTACTCAGCATCAGTTAATTTACAGGAGCTGTCAGATGAGAGAGAATACAGTACACTATAAAAATCTTATATGGCTCAACACCTACAAATTTAAACACTAATAGGAAGATAAAGATATGATTAATTTTGAGCTTGAATTTCCACATTATAAGTTGTGGAGTATAAAAGGCACTATAAGAATACTTTGATGCAGCTTAGTGCTATATATTTAGTACTTTAAGTTTGATAATATGCCATGTCAACAATAAATACTGTTGTATATTATTGTTTATGACTGTGAAACATTTTTGGGAACTTTTTACGATATTTAAGTAAATCTTAAAGTTCATTGCTGTCCCCATGACAGGTGGTTAAAGCCACAACCCTTAAATATAGATTGAATATTCCTTCAGCTTTCCACATTGGTGTAATAAGTGCTCTGTATAGTGCTCTGCACCCGTGCTAGGCTGCCGCTTAAACATGTAGCTGCTCTGTGAGAGTGGCAATTCTCTGCTTCTCTTCCACATCTGACAGGTTGTGAGTGACCAATAGGCATGTGTGTTCTTGTGTCTTTTCCAAATTTGTTAGGGTGCAGTTCTGCTTTGTTTGCCAGATTATAAAACTTTACAGGATAATTTTTTATCCCCACTCCAAGTGCATTGTTTGTAGAGAAGAGCTTTCCTTAGAGAATAGGAGTGTTGATTGTAGGGATAGTACTGGGCAGAAGAGGAAAGTCTATCTTTATTGTGTGGAAGTATGATGCCAGGATTGTGAATTTAAGAATTGGAAGAGATTTAGGAATAGCTCCACCAGTGCGAATACTCCGTATAGGCCTATCTTCTGTGGCAGTATGGGTGGAATAGTGTGAATGGATTTGGAACAGGAAATAGTTTAGCCTCCAAAAGATAAATGTGTCCATAGTGGCAATGTTCTGTGATTTTAAGGAGGAAATGACCAAGCAGCATGATATACAGTAGAAATGATTTGAATCTAGTAAAGAAGACAATACATCAATGTAGTGGGGCATTTGCCTAACAAAGGGAGTAAAGACAAGACCCTTTAGGTCAGAGTGTTTTTCTGCCAAGCACCCTTCAGGACTCTAATGATCAGCTTGTCTTGTTTTTTCTTTCAATCAGATACTTTATTCAGGACAAGACTGTTAAAGTATTCACTTTATCCTCTATGTAGGATGTCAATGTAGGGTTAAGCAATATCCATAATACTAGCCATATAATCTCCTAAATTGGGCTCACTGCCCGACTTGCTTCCTTACGTAGCCCCATGTTTAGGGCCTAAGATGTACCTTGCCTAATATGACATTGAATTCCTTAGCCAAAGACAGCTTCATCCACTTTCAAAAGCAGTCGTGGCAAGTAACACAATAGTGGCAAGCCCCGTACTTGTCACAAGTGGTGTTTAGATGGGAATCACTCTAGATCTTTCTGTTCTGAGACTTATTAGTCACCAAGGTGCCTGATGGGGTTTTCAGGAGAATCAAAGATTGGGTTTCTCAAGGATGACAATGAACTGTACTTCATGTCAAGTTCAAGAAGTGTCCGGAACGCACTCTCCCAGACATGTACTCAGAGTTGGCACAAACCCTTGGAAATTGTTGTTTAAAAAAAAAAAAGGATCAGGTTGGTTGATTTTTTACTTTTCTATCTCAGCCCTCTAAATGCATGAAGTGATGCCTTCTCCTGTAAGGGCTCCTCTTTTGTAGATACAAAGCTTCACTAGTATAATTAAGAGTGGGCATGTTCACAACTTCCCAGCACAAGAAAGTAGTCATTTATTGCTCACAAGTGTGGGATCCCAACAATAATTGACATCCACAAGTACATAGAAGACCAGAGCTTAAAACTGGTAAAGGTCAAATCCCACAGTATCAGGGGGAGTGGCTACTTCTTAGAATATCCTTAGGATTTTGTCTGTATCATGTATTCGAATTGGCTTATTGGAGAAGCTTCTCTTTCTTCATAATGCATTACAGTATCCGAGTACAGTAGCTTGAGAACTGACTATGAAGATAATTGGTCACTAAGACTTATAGTAGGAGTGGGTGACATATTGTATTTAGGTTGGGTTTACCAAATGCTATAGTTTTAGGTGTATATAATAAATTAAAGGTAGTAGGTTGACCGGGGCACCAGCCTCCCATTGAGATACTACCGCTAGAGAGTTATGGGGTCCTTTGACTGGTCAGACAGTACTACAGTAGATCCTTCTCTCTGGTTACGGTTCTTTCCCTTTGCCTACACATACGCCGAATAGTCTGGCCTATTCTTTACAGATTCTCCTCTGTCCTCATACACTGTGATTACCAAACAATTCTTCTTCACCCAAGGGGTTAACTACTGCACTATAATTGTTCAGTTGGTACTTTCCTCTTGGTAAGGGTAGAAGAGACTCTTTAGCTATGGTAAGCAGCTCTTCTAGGAGAAGGACACTCCAAAATCAAACCATTGTTCTCTAGTCTTGGGTAGTGCCATAGCCTCTGTACCATGGTCTTCCACTGTCTTGGGTCAGAGTTCTCTTGCTTGAGGGTACACTCGGGCACACTATTGTATCTAATTCCTCTTCCTCTTGTTTTGTTCAAGTTTTTATAGTTTATATAGGAAATTTTTATTTTAATGTTGTTACTGTTCGTAAAATATTTTATTTTTCCTTGTTTCCTTTCCTCACTGGGCTGTTTTCCCTGTTGGGTCCCCTGGGCTTATAGCAGTCTGCTTTTCCAACTAGGGTTGTAGCTTAGCAATTAACCCTTTTATCCCCAGGCTATTTGGAACTTTCCAACCCTTAACCCCCAGGGGTTATTTTTTTTTCAACCACATTTTGCAGTATATTTTTCAATATTAATCTTACCCGATGATCATGTAGCTGTCAACTCTGTTGCCCGACAGAAATCTAAGGTCGGGATACGCCAGCGATCGCTATACAGGTGGGGGTGTACACAACAGCGCCATCTGTGAGCAGGTACTCAAGTACTTCTTGTCAACAAGAACTCAATTTTTCCTCTGTCGTGCCACCGGCAAGACCTACTAATACGCCGTCCCTAACTGGATTTGTTTTCACAACTTTTTGGTGAAGTACACTATTCCAGTTTTGAGCTTTCGCTATGCAGGGGTTTTATCTTCATTTCAAAACTTGAACTTTGGATAGATTTAATTATGGTGACGAAGAGAGTATGGACTCTCTTTCACTTTTAAATGGCCGACCCTTCCCTTAGACGGAAGTGTTGGTGACGAAGAGAGTATAGACTCTCTTTCACTTTTTAATGACCGACCCTTCCCTTAGACGGAAGTGTGTTTAGGTTTTTGGTAATTTTGCTTAACAAAATTATAGATTTATTTTATATCTCTCCGCCATTTATAGGCCTCTTCGATTAACTTTCCATTTATTATAAACTTATAAAAATTAATTTTTATGTTTGTTTATATGCGACCTTTCCTAATAGTAGGCGGTCCTTACTTGGAACCGAAGTTAATTAACATTGAGCCCGTCATATCGTATTTCCTTTTAAGAATTTATGCTATTTTAATTTTAATGTTTTTGAAAGAATTTCTTTGATAGTCTCGTACTGTTTTCAAAGATGAACTAACGTTTAGTTTAGTCTCCGCAGTTGTTGACGTTCAGAATGTTCAACATGCGCTCTATCGTTACGATAGAGAGAGAGTATTTCACGGTTTCACGTTGCAGTAAGAGTAAACCGATTCTAGCGTTTCGTTCATTCTTTCTTAGCTTAAATGGTTTTAATTCTAATAAAGGAACTTTTTATTTGGGAAACCTTTCAGTTTTTTTCCTTTAACAAATAATATGTTTTAACGATATATAATTGGGCTCTTCTCTCAGGTTCTAAGTCAAGAGAGAGAGAGAGAGAGATAGAGACGGAGGGAGAGAGAGGAGAATAAACGTTTCGTTCAAGCGGGAAACGTTGTTCTCGTTTTTTACTCTTCTCCCTAGTCGCTATAGGGGAAGAAGGTAAAACGTTTCTAGAGTTTTATTCTTGTTCCCAGGCTTTATGCGGTGAGAGATTTTAAACGTAGTTTATTTGATCTAGTGTTTAGTCTCTTTTCCAGCCACTGAATTCTTTATCTTTCATTATGTTTTTCTGTTACATTGTAAAACTGTTTTCGCAATTACTACTTTTTAATGAAGGATAGGATTGCGTGTTTCAGGTACAAATCACTTAAAGTTTCGAGTTCAGTGAAATAAGTGCAAACAGAAAATCAAAAGTGATAAAGTGATATGCGCAAAGTGTTACAGTGTTGCGTTCGAGGGTTCGTCTGTTCGTGCCAGTTGTTCACCTAGTCCGATACCTCTTACAAGCTCCCAAGCCCAGGGGAGAAGTAATGTCGAAGGACTTATGGGTTCCACAGGTCTTGATCGACGAACAGACGTTTCCCTCCGTGGTTTCGAGTGTATCTACACACGTTGCCGACGTGATCACCCCACCCACACAAAGACGAGAGAGCCCATTTATTCCTCGTCTGCGGAAGAGGTTTCTCGCAGAAACCATGGACCAAATCTTGCAGCTTTTAAGTGCAAGTCGGTCCCTTCCGCGCAAGTCCAACGGCCTAGGTGTAGCCACTGGGTCAGTTCGGACTCGCTCCAGTCATCCGACGACTGCACACCTCCCAAGAGAGGCAAGGTGGTACCGCAACAGGCAGTAACTCCGTCTGTTGCCGCACCAGCTGTTTTAGACCCTCAGTCACAACGGACAGTAGCTCCGTTTGTTACCGTCTTTCATAGACCCTAGTGGTCCATGCTGCAGACTATACAGTCTCAGCTTGCTCCTTCATGCAGGAGTATCGTGCTGGAAGGTTGACAATGCACCTGTTAATCTACAACCTGCCACGGTTGTGCGCTCAGCAGATACTGCGGCTGCCTGCTCCCACACTCCACCTGTGAGAGCTCCACCTCCGATGCGCAGTCGACCCTGCCAGACGCATGTTCATGCTGCACCCTCCATTGACATGCGTGAGCTACCGCATCAGCAGTGGGAAGGTGCTGTAGAGCTGCCGTGTTTTGACACAATGCGGCATGCTCCGCAACCCATGCGGCATGCTCCGCATCCCATACGGCATGCTCCGCAACCCACGGCAGTCCCTCCCACGCACCAACACTCTGCTTTTGTTGTTGCCAGCTCCCACACTCCGACTGCGGAGAAGGTTGACGATGCACCCGTGGGCCTACACCTACCACGGTTGTGCGCCCGGCATGGCTTCCTGCTCCCACACTCTTGTTGTGAGAGCTCCTCCACCCATGCACAGTCAACCCTGCCAGATGTATGATGACTCCCACAGACACACGGAGCACTCCGTTGCCGTGCGTGAGCTACCACAAGCTGCCGTGTTTTGACACTGTGTGTCAGCCTCCGCAACACACTGTGGTTACTCGCCCGCAGCAAACTAGTCAGTCAGGAGTTGAGGCTTCCCCACACAACTTTGGTTGTTGCCAACTCACAGACTGTCAAACAGTTACATGACGTTGCCTTCTGGTCTGCTACTAATACACCAGTGCTGTATGTCCTCACGCTCCTGTTGTGGTTGACAGTTCAGTTTTTGACAGTTCACAGACTGTCAAGCAGTTTCATAACGTTGCCTTCTGGTCTGCTGCTTTTGCACCAGTGAAACCCTCACTGAGATAACCTAGCTTTTCTCGGACATGGTTCCTGTAGATGAGAAAGTGCTGTTCTCCCTCTTTCTGATATTCCCTTGAGGACTCTGTCATTTGGAGAGGAGCCTTAAGCTGCTTAGCCTCCTATGGACTTTAATTAAAGCATAACATGCTTCCAGGGAGGGTAAATGGTTCCGCTTCAGTCGCTAACCCCGTCTGTTGCCACACCTGCTCCCATAGACCTTGGGCTTTGTTGCAAGACATGCAGTCCAAGCTTAGTCCTTGATAGGGGATTTTTTACGGAGAAGAACCTTCTTGCCAACGACCTTCCTACCGGTTGGTTGTACGCCCTGTTGACGCTGAGGTATCCTACTCACGTCCGCCAGTTGAGATGGTTCCTCCACCGGTGCGACCCAGTGTGGGTTGCCAGTCGCACGTTGACGTTAAGCTACTCTCGGAGGTGGTTGTGGACGTTCAGTGTGTCACTGGGAAGACGTTCAACAACCAGCAGAGGTGACTTGTTGTGACGCAGTGTGGCAACCTCAGCAACCCGATAAGGGGTTGTCTGCACTACCCAGACAGTCTAGACAGTTTCGGGTTGTCGCTGTACTTCCTCGCTTCCCCATGGTTGACAGTTCACAGACTGTGCAGCAGTACCATGATCTTGTGTCCGGCTCCGTCACGCATCCACCAGTGCGACCGGATTCAGCGAGTCAGACGTTGCCCACTCCGTTGCCGTTTCCTCATCAGTTTCGGATGAGGAACCCTCTGATGAGGACATGGCTGAACAAGACGATCAACCCCCAGCCCTGCTATCCATCCAGAAGATGCTGAAGAAGGAATACGGCCCTGTCAGGCTGTGGATGAGTCTGGTTAGGACACTGTCATCCGTGGTTCAATTGGTGTCACTTGGAAGACTACACCTCCGTCCTCTTCGGTTTCATCTAGCTCTTCACTGGAAAAGGACAAGACGCTAGAAGCGGTCTCGATCCCGGTTTCCGGAAGATAAGTCTGGTCTAACCTGATGAAAGGACTTTATCAACCTTTTATAGGGTCTTCCCCTGACTGTTCAGACTCCCAACCACGTTCTCTTCTCAGACGCATTGGACGTAAGCTGGGGTGCGACCTTAGGCGGTAGGGAATGCTCGGGATTTTGGAACTCGAGTCAAAGGACAATGCATTTTAACTGCAAGAAGCTTCTGGCAGTACGTCTGACCTGGAAAAGCTTCAGGTCTCTCCTTCAAGACAAAGTAGTGGAGGTCAACACGGACAACTCCCTGCTTTGATGTTCATCTCCTAGCAAGGAGGGACCTACTCTCTGACATGGTGCGAGTTCGCTAGTGACCTCCTCTCCTGTTCAACAGGTCTAGACTTTTCACTAGTAACAAGTTTCTTCCAAGGCAACTTGAATGTCTTAGCAGATTGTCTCAGTAGGAAGGGACAATAATTCCAACATATTGGACCCTCCACAGAGATGTATGCAAGAGACTTTGGGTCACCTGGGGCCAGCCAACCATAGATCTCTTCGCAACCTCGATGTCCAAGAGGCTCTCAATACTTTGCTCACCTATCCCGGACCCAGCAGTGGTTCTTTTAGATGCCTTTCTACTAGATTAGTCTCATCTAGATCTACAGTATATGCATTCCCTCCGTTCTAGATTGTCAACAAGGTACTGCAGAAGTTCGCCTCTCACGATGGGACAAAGTTGACACTAGTTGCTTCCCTCTGGCCCGCGAGAGAATAACTTACCGAGGTACTTCGATGGCTAGTAGACGTTCCCAGAACTCTTCCCCTAAGGGTGGACCTGCTACGTCTGCCACGCGTAAGAAGGTTCTCCAAGGCCTCCACGCTCTTCGTCTCACTGCCTTCAGAGTATCGAAAGACTCTCGAGAACTAGAGGTTTTTCGAAGGAGGCAACCAGAGCGATTGTTAGAGCAAGGAGAACATCCACCCTTAGAGTCTACCAATCGAAGTGGGAAATCTTCCTAAACTGGTGCAAGTCAGTATCCGTATCCTCGACCAGTACCTCTGTAACTCAAATAGCTGACTTCCTCTTATATCTGAGGAAAGAGCGATCTCTTTCAGCTCCCACTTTCTAGGGTTACAGAAGCATGTTGGCATCAGTCTTCCATCACAGAGGCTTAGATCTTTCCAACAATAAAGATCTACAGGACCTCCTTAAGTCTTTTGAGACCACGAAGGAGCGTCGTTGGTTACACCTGGTTGGAATTTAGACGTGGTTCTAAGATTCCTTATGTTAGACAGGTTCGAACCACTTCATTCAGCCTCCCTGAAAGATCTCACCTTTAAGACTCTTTTCCTGATATGCTTAACCACAGCTAAAAGAGTCAGTGAGATTCATGCCTTCAGCAAGAACATCGGATTTTCATCCGAAACGGCTACATGTTCTACATCTTGGTTTTCTAGCCAAACACGAGCTGCCTTCTCGGCCTTGACCAATATCGTTCGTTATTCCAAACTTATCGTATGGTTGGGAATGAACTAGTAAGAGTATTATGTCCTGTAAGAGCTCTTAAGTTCTATTTTAACCCTTTTACCCCCGGGGTATTTGGAAATTTCCAACCCTTATCCCCCAGGGGGTTATTTTTTTCCCAGCACATTTTGCAGTATATTTTTTTTAAATTGCTTTAACAGCCTTAATTTTTGTCATAGAGAGGTCAGGTTGGTGTCATTCTCTTGGAAAATACCTGAATTTTCTCGAAAAATTATCAAAAAATATAAAAAACTAATTTTTTAGCATTTTTTTGCAAGGACGTACCGGTACGTCCATGGGGGTAAAGGGATGGCTTTTGTGAAACGTACCAGTACGTCCTTTGGGGGTAAAAGGGTTAAAAACCTTTACGAGGCCCGTCTGAAGCTTTATGGTGTTCAGTTAAGAATTCATCTTTGCCTATGTCAGAGAATTCTTTATCCTAGTATTTTCAGACTTTTAATACGAGAAGCTCATTCCCTTCTGAATGAGGAAGACCAAGCTTGGCTGAAGGTAAGGACACACGAAGTTAGAGCTGTCACAACTTCCGTGACCTTTTAATAAAATAGATCTCTGCAAAATATTTTCGACGCGACCTTTTGGAAAAGCTAATCAGTGTTCGCGTCTTTTATCTTAAGAATGTCCAGTCTCTTTACGAGAACTGCTACACTCTGGGACCATTCGTAGCAACGAGTGCAGTAGTGGTGGGGGCTCCACCACTACAATTCCCTAATTCCAGAACCTTTTTAATCTTTCTCTTGAAATATTTCTGGGTTGTCCGGAAGGCTAAGAAGCCTTCCGCATCCTGGTTGATTTGGCGGGTGGTCAAATTCTTTCTTGAGAAGCGCCTAGATTAGAGGTTGTGATGAGGTCCTTTAGTATGGGTTGCAGCCCTTCATACTTCAGCACCTAGGAGTCGCTCAGCATCCTAAGAGGATCGCTAGGCTCAGTAAGGAAGACGTACTTAAAAAGGCAGGGTAATGGTTCAAGTCGACTTCCTTACCAGGTACTTATTTATTTTATGTTTGTTATTTTGAATAACTGCTAAAATAAGATACGGGATACTTAGCTTCTAATGTTAACATTTATGCTGGTCTCCACCCACCACCCTGGGTGTGAATCAGCTACATGATCATCGGCTAAGATTAATATTGAAAAATGTTATTTTCCTTAGTAAAATAAATTTTTGAATATACTTACCCGATGATCATGAATTTAAGGACCCTCCCTTCCTCCCCATAGAGAACCAGTGGACCGAGGAGAAAATTGAGTTCTTGTTGACAAGAAGTACTTGAGTACCTGCTCACAGATGGCGCTGTTGTGTACACCCCCACCTGTATAGCGATCGCTGGCGTATCCCGACCTTAGATTTCTGTCGGGCAACAGAGTTGACAGCTACATGATCATCGGGTAAGTATATTCAAAAATTTATTTTACTAAGGAAAATAAAATTTTTTTAAAATTGCTCCAACAGCCTTAATTTTCATCATAGAGAGGTCAGGTTGATCTCATTCTCTTGGAAAATACCTGAAGTTTCTCAGAAAATTATCAAAATTATGCCAGAAAAAATTTAAATAGCAGTGTTTTGCAAGGACGTACCGGTACGTCCATGGGGGTAAAGGGATGAGTTTTGTGAAACGTACCAGTACGTCCTTTTGGGGGTAAAAGGGTTAATAATAATAATAATAATATGGGTTTTGTTTTAGTATGGTTACATAAGGGTTAAAAAGTTCAGTTAAAAAACATGTATTGGTTAGAAAGGTGAAGGCATTGTTGATGAAAGATATCTATGACCCAAAGGGGCCTGGAAAACTTTGAGTACAAGGAAAACCAATGCTTGAAAGATTCATCATAGAGGGTATCCTTTCGCTAACTGTAATCCAACCAATTATTACAATACTGTACTCCTTTAGCATTCCCTCTCCCCTCCTCCCTCAGAGTGGTGGTTGATAGGTTCTCAGTGTCTTAATATACCCCTTTGAATTGGAAGATGAGGAAAAGTTAATCCCCACACTCACAAGACAGCTACTCGTTTTATATTTATGAGGTCGTGGGTATCGCCCCTAGTGAGGGTACAGCAGTGATGCTTGTTAAGTGTTAGAATTATAGGTTTGAATAGAAAAATTATTTTTATAGTACCATTATAAATTTCAGCATTTCCTTCACTTTACAGGTTATTACAAGTAATATCAAGAGGATAGCGGAATTTCTTAACAGTTTTGATATGTCGTGCAGGTCTAAGCTTAGTCAACTAAACGAAAAGCTAACAACACTGGAACGGAGAATCGAGTACCTCGAGGCAAGAGTTACAAAAGGTGAAACTTTAAATTGAAAGATGCTTTGTATATCATTAAAGTATTCTATTGTTTGTGCAGTACAGCACTGTATTATCATGTCATATACTCTGTGTACGTGAAGTGTTCTTTCCTTGAAGTCATTTTTTTTTTCTGTAGAGTAATGATATAAAAGTGTGACTGAAGTCTAATTATTTGAAATTTACTTTATATTTTGCAGTATGATTAATTCTTTATCTGACTATTAAAAACCATGAACTATAGAATGGTACCTTGTATAATTATATTTTATGATTATCTTGTGATCAGTATTCTATCTTGTAAACTTTTCCATATTTTCTAATAAAGCACTTCAACAACTTCGTCATTTTGGACTCTTTCAAGCCCTTCCAGGTTAAGCAACAGGAAAACCCAGAAGTCTGTCCTGCAAGGTACTTCAGCATACAGTACGTAGTATAACACTCATCCACAGTAAAATGGAGGGAAGTTATTGTTTTAGCTATTTCAATAAACTTTAGTACAGTGATGCCTCAGCATACGAAAGTAATCCGTTCAGGATACGGTTTCGTATGCTGATTTTTTCGTATCCTGAGTCGCGTTTTACATGTAAATAGCCTAATCCGTTCCAAGCCTTACGAAAAGACACCTTTTCTTTCATAAACATGCTAAACTGTAGTAATAAACATACAATGCAGCCATTTCTATCATTCAATAATTAACCCAACCATTAAAAACAGCCTAATCCATTCCAGAAACCACCATGAGATTATTCAATAATGTAGTTATAGCCTAGTTATCCCCTCCAAGCCCTAAGAAAATGGTCCATTTTCTTTACTACTATATAAAAGTTACAGTACTGTATGTAAAGCATTTGGATCAGTGAAGGTGTATTGTTACCTGTACACCTAAATTAAGGGTTGATACCCGCAAAAAAAAGGTACTGTACTCTCAGCGACGAGTTGGGATCTCGTAAGCTTTTCGTATCCTGAAAATTTTTTCGTATACTGGGGCATAAAAAACGGATTTTGAGCGAAGCGAAAAATCTATTTTTGGGTGAGATAGCCATGGTGTCCTGATGTAAGGTTCCTTTTTGGTAGCTTCCTTGGGTAAATAACTACTAAGATATTCCCAGAGAATTTAACCACAGGTTATCACAGAATTCTAACTTCTGGAGCGAGTATCCTAAAGGTTTCCCTTTTAAGACATCGTATATCAACAGGGGACGCATGTATTAACGCATAGCCACATAGCTATCTACACCCCGAACAGAGTTAATGCTTCGGTGTGTAAGGGCTGAGAATAGCTGGGAGCCGTTCCATAGCTAATCTCATCCGTGGCTACTTCTGGTACTCGAGACGTAAACAAACGGGCGCCATTGCTTAAATGACGTCACGACCGTCTTCATCCTGAAGCCAGTTGCTTGCCGATCACCATGATACAGCAGAGCAGGGTGGGACCTAAAAACTGGACGAAGTAGCAGGGAGGGTCCATCAGTACGCCATGGCTATCTCACCCAAAAATAGATTTTTCGCTTCGCTCAAAATCCGTTTTTTGGGCTCAAGCCATGGCGTCCTGATGGAAGAATACCAGAGAATCAATGTATCGTGGTAGATTTTCCCCTATTAGTAAGTGCCAAGGGCTTTGACAAAATAGCATAGTAATCTTAGTAAAGAACCGTAGGGAAGAATCTTCCTGCCCCCCTTGGCAGTGAAGTTCCCACGGGCCATGCCGACGTCAAAGTGGTATTGAAGGGCTATTCACCCTGATAGAAGAACTTGAAGAACTTGGAGATGAAGCTGAATGTTTGGCATTCGTATAGGAACATTCTGAAAAGCAGACCAGTGGTGGTTGGACACTGTGTGCTGAGAAGGTTGGTTTCATCTCCAGGGTATGAAGAGTAAGTATTCGTATTGGAACATTACATAGTCAGAGTGAATATAAATTAAGGGTTAGTATCTTAATTTCTCCATGAACCATAAGGAAAAGGGGATAATAAAACTATGACAGGCATGTATTTCATAGTAAGTAGGAGCTGATTGAGACGCACAGGTAATAAAATAGAAATTTTATTTCACAAATGCAGAAATTAAATGAATTGCAGCAATAAGTAAAGTTCATTTACAGTAATTATAATGTACATAGTAATAAAGACTTGCTCTTGAATCTGAAAAGGAATTTCAAATTTATTAGTAGGCACTCGTTCTCGAGGAACGTTAGTCTTTGATTAAACACATCATGCTCAGGGCATGTGGCACTTGTGTGACAACTATGACATTTCACCTGGGATAAGAACAGTTATAAAAGCACTAAGTGTTTTCGACATCACTATGTATCGCTCGAGGGTCAACATAGGCACCCGAAGAGTTAGAGTCCCAAGTAACTCACTGTTCTATGCAGAGTTAGGTGCAGGTTTCATAACACTACCTGCGGCTACCACAAAATGTTTGACTTCGTGCACTTGTTTCGCATAATGTTTAAAGAAAACGCGCGAGGACTTCCAGCCTGTGAAGCTTTTGAGGCTTTCAAAGTCCATACTCTGAAAGAAATTCAGAGATGATGCAACTTTCCTAGGATCATGACCGGCGGGTGTACTGTCAGGATCCGCTCTGCGAATGAAGTAGGTGATTTTCGCTCTTAATTGTTTCAGTGACAGGTCGCTGCCCGATGTTTCTCCTTTGAAGAGCTGGCCTCCACCAAAGTTCGAAGTTCTGCGAAGATAGACCTTGAGGCTCTCTACTGGGCATAAAGAGACATCTTCCTTCAGGGGGCATATTCTCCAGGGGCCCCATCTTTTGGTGGGTAATTCATTTTTGGCGAGAAACGTCGGATCAGGGGAGAGGGTAATGTCTCCTGTATCAGTAAACAGGATGTGACCCTCTTCTCTTGATAATGCCACTATTTCGCTGACTCGGGCTCCCGAAGCAAGAGCAAAGAGAAATATAACTTTCTGAGTCAGATCCTTGAGAGGGCATGAATCATTATCCAAGTTGGAGGCGAAATGGAGCACCTTGTCTAATGACCAGGAGATCGGTTTCGGTGGGGGGGCTGGGCGTAGACGAGCACATGCTTTCGGTAGTTTATTGAAGATGTCGCTGGACAGATCAATTTGGAAGGCATACAGAATTGGTCTGGTCAAGGCCGATTTGCAGGTTGAAATCGTATTGGCTGCTAATCCTTGTCCATGAAGGTGAATGAAGAAGGACATGCAGAAATCAATTGTGATTTCTTTAGGATTTTTTGTGTTGACGAAAGAGACCCATTTTCTCCAGGATGATTCGTATTGCCGTCTTGTGGATTCGGTCTTGTATTCCTCGAGGAAGTCTAGACTTTTCTTCGAGATCCCAAACCTCTTCTTTGCGGCTAGGGAGAGAAAATCATGAGATGAAGGTCCTTGATTTTCGATGATGAAGCGAAGACAGTCGACTTCTGTACTTGTTGGGAGAGAACTGGGCCTGGGAGAGGGATCAGCTTGGGCTGCAGCTCCAGGACCAGGGGGTACCAGTTGCTCCGGGGCCACTTGGGAGCCACTAGGGCCGCTGTCCCTTTGAAGGTTCTCAGTTTGGAGAGGACTTTCAGCAGAAGGTTGGGTGGAGGGAACAGGTAGATCTTGGACCATCTGTTCCAGTCCAGTGACATGGCATCCACTGCTTCTGCCTTGGGGTCCTCGTACGGGGCCACATACCGAGGAAGTTGATTGTTGTCGCTCGTTGCGAAGAGATCTATCTGAAGTTCTGGGACTTGGTGAGAGATGAAGGAGAATGATCTTGCGTCTAGAGACCATTCCGACTCTATCGGGTTTGTTCGAGATAGAGCATCCGCTGTCACGTTGCGGAATCCTTGTAGGTGAACTGCAGACAGGTGCCACTTCTTCTTCTCTGCCAGACGGAAGATTGGGAGAAGCACCTGATTTATCTGGGGCGATCTTGAGCCTTGGCGATTGAGACATCGAACTACCACCGAGTTGTCTAGGGTTAGACGAATGTGGATCGAGGGAGGCGGGGATAGTTTCTTCAGAGTTAGAAGGACCGCCATGGCCTCCAAGATGTTGATGTGGAACGTCTTGAACAGGGGAGACCAGGTGCCTTGAGCCTGTTTTTGGTGGGAGTGACCTCCCCAACCCTCCAGCAAAGCGTCCGTGTGGATGTTGAGTGATGGAGGTGGGTGTTGAAGAGGAATGGACCTTTTCAGGGCCTTTGCTTCCGACCACGGCTTGAGGAGAAGTCGAAGTCTGTTTGGGAGCCGTCTCTTGAGGTCTCTTCGAGCGATGGATGCAGAACGTCTCCAGACTCCCGCGGCATCCTTTAGCTGTGCACGAAGCACTGGGTTTGTTACTGAGGCGAACTGTAGAGAGCCTAGAACTCGTTCCTGCTGGCGTCTTGAAATCCGTTTGGATTTCAGTAGTCGCTTGACAGACCCTGCTATTTCCTTCCTTTTCTTCTGGGGGATGGAAAGGCGGTGTGACTGAAGGTTCCATTGGATTCCTAACCACTGGAACTTCTGAGCTGGAGAGAGGCGAGATTTCTTCTCGTTTATCTTGAATCCCAGGTGTTCTAGGTACTGGGTGACTTTGTTGCAGGATTTTACACAATCCTCGGGCGATGGAGCCCAAACTAGCCAGTCGTCGAGGTAGGCCATCACCTGGACGTTTCGGAGGCGGAGCTGTTGTACTATGGCATCCGCCAGCTTTGTGAAGATCCGAGGGGCCACATTGAGGCCGAAGGGCATGGCCCTGAAGGCGTAGCTTTTCCTTTGGAGTCGAAATCCTAGGTAGGAGGAAGCGTGATGGTTCATTGGAACGTGCCAGTAGGCATCCGCCAGGTCTATGGAGACCGTGTAAGAACCTCGAGGCAGAAGGGTCCTTATTTGTTGAAGAGTCAGCATCTTGAACTTGTCGTTCGCTATGAACTTGTTGAGGGGGGATAAGTCCAGAATGACTCTGAGTTTGTCGGAGTCTTTCTTGGGGACACAAAACAGTCTTCCTTGGAACCTGGTGGACTTTACCTTCCTTATCACCTTCTTGTTCAAGAGATCTAGGACATATTCTTCCAGAAGGGGGGTTGATTGTTGGAAGAACTGCTGGAATGTTGGGGGTGGTTGAGTCCAACTCCAGCCTAGACCCTTCTTGACGATGCTGTGTGCCCAGGGATCGAAGGTCCAACGATCCTGGAATTGGCGGAGTCTTCCTCCCACCGGAAGCACTTCATTGCTTCTGGTGTCCCGAGGGCTTGCTGCCTCGGCCGCTAGCTCCCTTTCCTCCTCTGCCTCTGGAGGGACGGCGAGACGCGTCTCTGCCTGCACCTCTGTTTGAGCCTCTACCTTTGGGACGAAAGGTAGTCGTCTGTTGCTCGAAAGCAGGGGTGAAGACCGGTGACTGTGACAACACCGGTTGGGTGACCAGTTGAAAGGTCTGTTGTGGCTGAGCTGCCACTTGGGAGGTAGCGGGTCCCGGAAACTGACGTCTTGGTTGACGTTGCTGGGGTTTCTGTTTCGAAGATTTCCTCTTAGGTTGAGGTCCGTCGTCCTGAGAGGATTTCCTCTTCTTTGACATGCCCCACTTGTGGAGAAGGTTCCTATTCTCCGTGGCGGCTTTGTCGGTGATCTCCTTCACAAGGTCAGAAGGAAAGAGGTGTTTGCCCCAGATGTTGGAGGAAATCAGCCTCCGGGGTTCGTGTTTCACAGTGGCACCTGCGAACACGAATTCACGACAGGCTCTCCGAGCCTTCATGAAGTGGTACATGTCCTTCACCAGGGTTGCCATGTGGGATTTGGCAAGTACCATGTAGTGGTCTGGTACTCTGGTGTCACAGGCCATAATGTCAAGTTGGACCTGGTGGGACATGGATGCTGCGAGCCTCTCCTTCGTATCTTGTTCCCGACGAAGGAGGTGATCGTTAAGTTTCGGGAGGTCTTCATTAAACTGACGTCTGGCGACGTCAGGATCTAGCTTTCCCACGACGAAAGTATGCTGGATGTCCTTCCAGTGTCGAGCGTCAGGGGGAATAACTATGGAGAAGGGTCTGCACTCCTCCAGTGCAGGGCAGGCTTTCCCCTCTTCCACAGCTTTAAGGCACGCAGCGAAGGCCTTTTCCATGAATGGAAGTACCGCATTTTCAGGTGCGACGTAGGTAGGGTGCTTCTTGCTCAGGGCCGGAAGCTTAGAGCAGGTAAAACCCCTACTCTTGAACGTGTTGGCTAGCATAGCCTGGGCCTTCGCGAGATCGAACACTATCTCTTCTTTCGGTTCGGTCTCTTCTTTAGAGGCAGGTTCAGAGCGAAGTCGGACGTAACAGTCTGGGTAGGCCTCAAAATTTGGGAAGAATTCCACATCTTCCAGGGGGACCGAGCCGATCTTGTCGCTGACAAAGATTCTGCCGGTCGCTATCACCATATGCTCAGCATACCTCCATGGGTTGGCATGAGAGCAGAGATCCTTAACCGAGATCTTCTTCGGTTCTTTGGATCCTATCATGGACCTGATGAACTCCTGATTCTCCTTTAACTTGTCGTCCATGACGGCTTTAATCAACCGGAGCATTTCCTGAGTGGATGATGAGGGTTCCGGGGTCGTGGAGGTAGACGGGAGAGACACTTCCGTCGGTGTAGGAGTAGGGGCGGAGATGGAAGGAGGAGCGACCTCTTGCTCCGACTCGGCGTATTCCACCTGGTCTTCGTCATCTTCAGCTCCTTGAGCCATAAGGGTCTTCTCCGTGTCTTCCGAGACATCCGACATGTGTTCATCATCTTCGGAATCCAGGCGGCACTCGTGCATGGACTGGGCCATGACTACATCAGGTTCCACTGTAATTTGGACAGTGGGGATCGAATCCTTGGGTACCACAGAATCAGGGGAGGCCTTAGGGAACAGAAGTGACCTCAATTCTTCAATGGCCAGGTACGGTCCGGTGGCATTCTTCTGGAAGCCACGCACCCACTTGCGTAGCTTCTCCCGAGAAGTGTCCCTGACCTCCGCTGAGGGAGGGTTATGGAAGGCATCAACTAGGTGAGCCTGGCAGACCGTACAATTCAGTGGGTCCCAGAATTTCAAATCCCCTTTCTTGTTAGCACAAGGGGCGTGAGTCCTGCAAGCCGTATGCCCGTAGAAGTGCGGGCGTTTCACAGCGCAGAAGTCGAAGTCACACTTCATCTGCTCCTCCTGTGGAAGAAAGAGAAAATGAGTATGGGGGGAGTCATAAGAATGGCTCTTAAGCTAAGTTAACATTAATCATTAATTTTAACTTAATGAAGGGTGTGATGCATAGAGATTGAAGTAGTAAAGAAAACATACTCCATGCATCCCGCCCGGCTGGCTACCGCAAGCTTTATCCCTGGATAATCCGAGATGGCCGAAGGCACAGGATAGTATTCCTTAGAAGTCCATAGAGCAATGGAATTCCATGGAAATGCCAAGGATAAGTTTGGGACCGAGGCCACTCAGTCCCAAATTAGGGGGCTAACAGGTCCCTTAGGGTAACTGCTTCCGGCAACCAGCCGCGCTGAGATACACGCAGCATGCTGGAATTTTGAAGAATGCAAAGAGACAGCATGATTACTAATAGAACAGTACCAAGGCACTGATCTAATAGCGTAAACAGGCCATCTATTTGCAGTGTAGGGCTATCAGTATTCATATGATAGCTAGTAGAAGGGGGTGCAAGTAGTCTTGACGCCTCCGGGGGGTTCCGGCAAACCTCCGGCACGCCGGAGGCCGCTCCAGCAGAGTTTCTGGCATTAGAACAGACAATATATAAGTCAAGAGTAATACCAGGGTGGCGGCCGCCGGCACAACGACGGCACGCCGGCAGAGGAGCGGCGGCTCCGGCAGTCGGAGGATGCCGGATTGGTGACTGGGACAAGGATGGTTATAGCGGAACCAGGTTGCCGGCACTCCGGTGGCCGACCGGCAGGCGGACGGCGAAGCTATGAGGAAGGAGGAGAACCATCGGCAGGAAGCCGGCAGCGGTCGGCAGTCCCCCGGCACGCGGGGGGGGGGCTGGCGGCCATGAGGGTAAGGGGAGAGTCACCAAGGTAGGAGGCGGGTATCGCCGACAGTGGAGGCGGCAAGGGACCGGCACCCGGATAGTGAGAGAGACAGGGGGAGGGATGTAAGAAGTCCAGTCATGGACTCCCAGACATCCCCCCCTGAGAGGGTGTACCCATGATAGAGGCTGGCTCTATCACCCAGAAGCAGGGGTCTCAGAGGACCGGGAGCTAGGGTAGCCCAAGGGAGGGCTAGGGGACACCCAAAGAGGGGGAGACCTCTACATACAGAACACATCCAGTGGCTAACCCCATAGGACACTATGAAGGGTATATGTACCAGAGCGGACTGCACATAGAAGCTCAAGGTAGCCCTATCACTCCACCCTAAGGCGGAGTTGTAGGACAGGGGACAGATGGGTATAGACTAACCTAAGTGTAGGCTAGGCTATACAAGAGATAGGTGGGGAGGGGAGAAGAGAAGAGTCTTCCATGGAAGGGGTTCTGTACCAGAGCGGCCACTAGGGAAAGGGAGGACACTCCCTAACCTAAGATAAGGCAGCCTGGCTGAAACGGTGCATGGGTACAGTTTCAGCAGGGGACAGAATAACCCTTCCAAAACCTAACCTAGAGCAGGGCTAAGAGCCCTGAATTAGGAAAGATAGAAGACATATCGCTATCGTAGGACAGTCATCGACTAGTCCTAGCCATAGAGGAAGGGCTAGCCGTTCCTCACTCTCGGACGCAACCCTAAGGGGGGTTCATTCCCTTAGGGAGGACTGAGAGGCGATAAAATACTCCGTTAGGCGCTTGATCCCTTTACTTAGTAAGGGAATCAAGGCTAAACAGAGGGAATGCCAAGGGCAGGGGGATGAAGGAAGCATATAGGGGTCCTACAAGTAGGTTAGGTTAGGAAGGGACACTAACTAACCTATCCCCTATATGGTCCCTGAAGGCGAAAAACACTTGCATCACAGTCGAAAGTATTGTAAAATAATGCCACTATCTTCATAACTTAGCCTAGGATCACTAATAAAATCATGCATGAACACTGATATATAGGCGCTCTGGCCTGGGGGCTATAGAAGCCGACTGGTATGAGGTCAATCGATGACCGATAAAAAGCGTCAAAACACGATATAAAAGTTCCTAGCTATGAAGACTAAATAAACTAATGTTATCGATTAGTAAATGAAGCCGGAAGCGTTGTTGTGGCTAACTAAATAAGGCATGCATAACAACAACGACGCCATAAAATGGCGGGTCCGGTCGAGGCACAGCTCTGCCACAAAACAACAAATATCTCGGAAAGTAATATTTACTTTACGGTCAGAGCTTAACTAAACAATACTGGAACCTTGTACTCAACTTTCCAGAAGAAGGCGAGGCCGAAGGTAGCGATATAACGTAGATGCAAAGCGATAAGTAAGGCACAGGGAAAATCCGTCTAAGTAGGGCGAGCTACTGAACAAAGGATGAAGACGGTCGTGACGTCATTTAAGCAATGGCGCCCGTTTGTTTACGTCTCGAGTACCAGAAGTAGCCACGGATGAGATTAGCTATGGAACGGCTCCCAGCTATTCTCAGCCCTTACACACCGAAGCATTAACTCTGTTCGGGGTGTAGATAGCTATGTGGCGCGTTAATACATGCGTCCCCTGTTGATATACGATGTCTTAAAAGGGAAACCTTTAGGATACTCGCTCCAGAAGTTAGAATTCTGTGATAACCTGTGGTTAAATTCTCTGGGAATATCTTAGTAGTTATTTACCCAAGGAAGCTACCAAAAAGGAACCTTCCATCAGGACGCCATGGCTTGAGCCCAAAAATCTTTGTATCGCTTTTCGTATCCTGAATTTTTCGTAAGCAGAAACATTTGTATCCAGAGGTATCACTATTCTTAATGAAAATTAATGAATTAATTACACTTAGTGTATGTAAGCTTTACTTTCCAGAACCTGGGTCATATGATGAGAAAGAGGGTAGAAATACATGAAAATAAAGATTAGAATTACAGGATCAGGAATTTCAGATTGGAATTGTATAATCTTGATTTAAACTTGTGGGACTTGTCAAAAAAGGGGGAACCCAGTTTTTTAGATATCCAGACTTTGTTGGAGATTTTATGAGTGTTGGAACCTAACCTTTGACTTGTTGATAGTATACTGTTTAGGGTTAGAACTTTAATGACAACTTAAGAATCAGCCGGAGCTAAGTTATTAGTGCTTATCACTCTAGCATTGGCTAAAGTAAATCTTGATCTCCCACAAAAATAAGTTTGTTTATTCTATTCCACCTATTGTAAGCTACTATATACAGTGAACCCTCGTTTATCGCGGTAGATAGGTTCCAGACGCGGGCGCGATAGGTGAAAATCCGCGAAGTAGTGACATCATATTTACCTATTTATTTAACATGTATATTCGGACTTTTAAAACCTTCCCTTGTACGTAGTACTGTTAACAAACCACCCTTTAATGTACAGAACACTTAATGCATGTACTACAGCACCCTAAACTAAAACAGGCACAAATATTAAAGGCGATTTTATATCATGCGTTTCCTAAACACCTAAAAAGCACGATAAAAAATGGCAACCAATGTTTTGTTTACGTTCATCTCTGATCATAATGAAGAAACAAACTCATTTAGTGTACACATATATGTATAGGTTAGTTTTTGCATCGATTATATTGATTATACAGTACTGTATGTTGATTTTTTTATTACCAATGTTTTAGTTTACGTATTTTTCTTAGGACTTCCAAATGAAATCTTTTTCTTTATGACGCCGCCTGAAACGACGGCGTGTACGCTCAGTAAACAACCACGCTCAGAACAAACAAGGCATTTAACGCGCATGATGATAGTGACAAATAATGATACAGTACATACAGTATTTACAGTAAGAGCATTTACAAAATATGTTACCTTACAAATATAAATTATACAGTATTGTACGTAGCAAAGCAGGAAAACAATTTACGAGAGAGAGAGAGAGAGAGAGAGAGAGAGAGAGAGAGAGAGAGAGAGAGAGAGAGAGAGAGAGAGAGAGAGATTGTTTTACGTACGTAAATGTAAATTTAAAAAAAAAAAATATGATAGGTTACAACATGTAGACTTTTAAAACCTTCCCTTTAACTTAATGCATACAGTACGTACATTACTAAACTATAAAACAGGCAGTAAGAATATTAAAGTAAAAAATAAAGATTGTTACTGTACTCACCACGAAAGAAGTTGAAGAAACACTTGAATGGTGATGGCGATGAATTTGCTGCACAGTAGAAATGATGATGATGAAGCTGATGATGTGTTCTACTGTGCAGTCAATGATAGTATTTTACGTCTCTTCAGACGGAGGTGTCTTTTCCTGGGACACCTCTTCAACTTCTTCCTGGGAAACTTCTTCAATTTCTTCCGAAGGCGTACTAGCAGGAGGAACTGGCTCTTTTTTGCGAGGCTGGAAGAACATTGTGATCGGAAGTTGTTGCCGCTGCTTCTTTTTTCGATCCAAGAGCATCCTGTAGGGAGTCATGATGTCATCGACCTTGTTGGAGAATTGCATCGAGCGAACCATATCCTCGTCCCACTCTTGTAACATTTCTTTCGCCTCCTTGATATGGTTGCAGAACTTGGCAAGCCGTTCTAATGTTAAGCCCGTTTCTTCGACATTTTCTTGGGTCTCTTCCTGGGTATCACTCTCTTCCTCACTTGCCGATTTCGTCAGGTCTTCGAGGTCTGCGTCAGTTAGGGGCTGGGAATGGCAGTCCAACAACTCGTCGACGTCTTCAGTCGTCATGTCGCCAAACCCGTCACCTCCAATTATGGCAGCCAACTGCACAGATTTCCGTATTGCAGAGTGTTGGATTTCCGACGGAGTAAATCCCTTGTCGTCGTAAACAATATCGGGCCACAACTTCTTCCAGCTCGCATTCACGGTTGCAGGTTTCATCTCTTGAAGTGCCTTCTGAATATTCTGCAGGCACGTGGCTATGGTGTACTGCCGCCAGTATGCCTTCAAGTTGAAATCTTCATCCTCGTCATCTTGGGCAGCATCCACACACGCAACGAGGTCCGCCAAGGTATTCTTCGTGTAGAGGGCCTTGAACGCCCTGATAACCCCCTGGTCCATCGGTTGAATTAATGACGTGGTGTTGGGTGGCAGGAACTCAACCTGAATGCCCTCATGCGACAGGTCAGTTGCGTGTCCACCAGCGTTATCCATAAGGAGAAGGATCTTGAATGGCAAGCCCTTCTCTACGAGATATTTGCTGACTTGCGGGATAAAACACTGGTGGAACCAGTTGGAGGTCAGCATCTTCGTAATCCATGCTTTTTGATTATGCATCCAGTACACGGGAAGGAGATTCTTATTTTTATTTTTCAAAGCGCGAGGATTTTTCGACTTATAAATAAGCCCCGGCTTTAACAAAAATCCAGCAGCATTGCCACACATCACGAGGGTAACGCGATCCTTGAATGCCTTAAAGCCAGAGGCTTTGGCTTCCTCTTTGAACAGGAAAGTTCGCGACGGCATTCTCTTCCAAAACAAGCCAGTCTCATCCATATTAAAGACTTGTCCCGGCTTGTATCCACCTTCGGCGATAATATTCTTGAACGTCTGGTTCACGTAAGTTTCAGCAGCGGCAGTGTCAGCGGAAGCAGACTCCCCATGCAGGGAAACGCTTTTCAGGGCGAAGCGTTTCTGAAACTTCGCGAACCATCCTTTGCTTGCGGAAAAACGTTTCTGAGGCTGGGAATCAGTGGATGTCCCTGGTTGAGGATCATCTGCATCATCATCATCTTCAGCATGGTTGCCGTCGTCGTCTTTAGGTTCCTTTGCAGCAAAATTCTCATATAAACTCAAAGCCTTTGTTTGGATGGTGTTCGTATCCAACGCTATGTTCTTCTTCCGGCAGTCGGCAATCCACACAGCTAAAGCACCTTCCATGCGTACGATCGTTTTATTACGCGTTGTAACGACTCGCTTCGCTGATCTGCTAAAGGTGATTGCAGCCGTCTTTCTAATGTTCGCCTCGTCCTTTTTGATATAGCGAACGGTGGATTCGTTGATGCCAAAATGGCGGCCGGCGGCCGCGTAACTTCTACCATCTTTTAACATGTCGAGAAGCGTAACCTTCTCAGCTATTGTCATCATCCTTCGGTGGCGTTTAGGCTCACTACCAGCCTTAAGAGAAGCAGAACGCTTGGGAGCCATTACAGTAGGATTTACGTACAGTACTGTAACAAAAAGTTCAACTTAAAAAGGTCGCACACAGCACAGATTAAACTTCACAAACTTAAGAACGTCTACTCAGCGATACGCGGTAAGAGAAAGTGAACGATCCAGCCCCGCGAGAACTTTGATGCTGCGGGTAGAAGATGCGGGCAAAACACCAATCACAGGCTAGATAACAAAACTTGAGTTCTGATTCGTCATCTATCAGCGCTTGAACCAATCACAACCCGTCTTACAGTACTATGATGCGTTGGTTACTCATAGAAGATGCCCCGCGCATACTGAACGTACGTAGATTAAGTACAATACCGTAATAATAATAAATAATGATAATAATACTGTACAGTAATAATAATAATAATAATGATAATAATAATAACAATAATAATTTTATTAACAACAACAACAATAATAATAATAATAACAATAATAATAAAAATTTACGTACGCTATTTTACGCCTCTCTCTCTCTCTCTCTCTCTCTCTCTCTCTCTCTCTCTCTCTCTCTCTCTCTCTCTCTCTCTCTCGTACGCTTATTCGAAATGTGATTTTTGCAACAAAGAATATTATTGGATGCAGTACTGTACTACGTACGTATACATACAAAAGATTCATGGAAAAGAAGCACATCCATTACAGTACAAACCATTCTAATATGGTATGACTGCATCTGATTTGCGTTTCATGTTCGATTTAATTTTACTACGTACTGAATTATCGTATGATCACATTCTCTTTTCGTGTTTTATTTCTTTCTGTGCTGAATTATATATCATATGTAATGCAATGAACAATCAGTAAGAGCAGATATTACTAATTACAGTATTAATGGAATTACAGGTAACAAAATATCGTATTTGGGGGTCTTCAGATTTCGCGGTATTTTCGAATTTTCCGGAAAATCCGCGATATGTATATATATATGGGTTATGGAAAAACCCCGCGAAGTGGTGAATCCGCGATTGTCGAACCGCGAAGTAGCGAGGGTTCACTGTATGTATGATTTCACGTGCATCATTCCATAAATTTTGCAATTGAATACTGTAGTCACAATTGACTTTCATAATGCCACACAATTGTTTAAAGGAGTTTCTGTATATTATATGAGTCAATGATTTTAGACTATCCTTTATCATCTGCAACTGAATTTCACTTAGTCCTTATATGAATAAGAAACGAGCACAATTTAACATTTATACTAGCTGTCTGTAATTTATGGAAAACATTTGGTGCCTTAAACAATGTTATTTTTGGATAAGGTATTATCATTCAATTGCTAATCGGCCACTAACAGAATTACTTAAAATTACAATCGTGTAAATTTATATGTTAAATAAGCTTGTCCAGCCTCTTTGAACTTTTACTTCATCACACAGTAGCAGGATTTTCCCTCGGTTACACTTGGATGCTGAATGGTCTTCCATGCCCCAGAGCTGTCCTAATTTATAAATACAATCCGTATTACATAATAAAAGTTATGTTTTTATACAAAGAGGTGTTAGACCAAGTCCTGTATCAGTGGGAGTTGAAGGTCCCCAAGGAGAAGAAAGTTTTATTGCTATGATAAGAGGCCCATATGACAGACACCTTGCTAATGCATGAATAAAAGGGTGCAGCTCTGGATTTATGGAATTTTGGCCATATGACCCAGGACTATCATTATTATTATTAATTATTACTATTATTATTTATATTATTGTTATTATTACTAGCTAAGTTACAACCCTAGATGGAAAAAGATTCTATAAGCCCAAGAGTTACTGCAAAGGAAATAAATTTGTGAAGAAAGGAAATATGGGAACATAGTTTGCCTTATTGTACTACCTAGGATTAGAGAAAAATTGTTTGATTTTGGAGTGTCCTCCTAGAAGAGCTGCTTACCATAGCTAAAGAGTCTTTTCTACCCATACCAAGAGGAAAGTAGCCACTGAAGAATTATTGTGCAGTGGTTAACCCCTTAAGTAAAGAAGAATTTTTTAGTTATCCTAGAGTTGTCAGGTGTATGTGTAAAGAATAGGCCCGACTATTTGGTGTACAGTATGTGTAGGAAAAGGAAAAATGAGCCATAACAAAGGAGGGTAATAATGTAGTACTATCGAGCCAGTTAAAGAACCAAATAACTCCAGCGATAGTATCCCAACGAGTGGCTGGTTCCTTGGCCAACCTACTACTGGGTCCCAATGTGCAAGTGTAGGCAAACTACAGTTACAACAAAAAATAAAGCTAAAGAGGTAGAAAGGTAAAATTGATGGTATTGGGTGAGAATAAGGTAAACTAGGAGGGAGCAAGTTGCTGATTTATAAGACAGCTACATGTTCTAGATAATCATGAGAGCTTGCTTTTCATATGGATCAATGAGAAGCTATTAGCGAAATTTGTAAAAAAATTAATGTTTTGTATGCTGACCCTGTTAAAAAGGAGCCAGGTACATCAGCATACAAAGAAAAAGAAAAATTGATTTGTAAGGTAATATGATTTTAGATTGTCAAGTCAAGTTGGTTGAGCTGGAAAATATTTGGGAAGAGTCAGCTTGAGACTGAAAATTTATCTTTTTGGGCTCAAGCCATGGCGTCCTGATGGAAGGATCCTTTTTGGTAGCTTCCTTGGGTAATCACTACTAGGATTTTCCCAGAGAATTAAACCACAGGTTATCACAGAATTCTAACTTCTGGAGCGAGTATCCTAAGGGTTTCCCCTTAAGACATCGTGAATCAACAGGGGACACGCATGTATAAACGTGCCACATAGCTATCTGCACCCCATATAGAGTTAACGCTTCAATATGGCGGACAGGGAGTGGCTGGGAGCTGAGCCGCAGCCAATCTAGACGTGGCGATATCGGTACTCGCGATGTAAACAGACGGACGCCATTGCTTTTGATGACGTCACGTCCGTCCTCATTCCTTTGCTAGTAGCTCGCTCGATTGGACGTATTTTTCCCTTTGTGCGACTTTATCTACTTGCATCCTCGCTATGTCTCAACCTTCAGCTTCACCTTCTTCTGGAAAGTTGAGTACAAAGGTTTAAGTATTGTTTAAATAAGCTCTGGCCTTAAAGTAAATCTTACTTTTCGAGATATTTGCATATTTGTGGCAGAGCTTTGCCAGACCGGTCAGCGCCATTTTATGACGCTGCTGTTGCTTGCATGCCTTATTTAGTTAGCCGCAACAGCCTTACCGGTATATAAATCACTAATCAGCGCTATTAGTTATTTAGTCTTCATAGCTAGGAACTTTTATCGTGTTTTTGACGCTTTAGTTAGGGTCTTCGCTGACCCCATACCAGTAGGCTTTGTTTAGCCCCTAGGCCAGTGAGCCTATACCAGTGTTAATGCATGATATTTCAGTGATCCTAGTGTTAGTTATGAAGATTTTGGCATTATTTTACAATACCATTGACAGTGATGCAAGTGTTTTTTCGCCTTCAGGGACCATATAGGGGGTAGGTTATCTTGAGTGCCTTGCTAACCTAACCTTATGATAGGACCCCTATATGCTCTCTTCATCCCTAGCCCTAGGGCTTCCCTCTGGTAATCTTGTACCCTATTACATGTGATAGGACAAGACTCCTCAGAGTACTGTATCGCCTCCCCACCTAAGGGAATGACCCCTCCCTTAGTGTCGCGGGCCTTAAAGGTAGGACCACCTCCTTTAAGCTGAATCGGTCCCTGACCTTTTCCTTGCGATACGTCTTCTCCCTTCCTTGATTAGGGTCTAACAACCCTAATCCAGGTTAGGTTGGGAGGGCTGGTTTATGTACCTTGCTGAAATATACGCGTGCACCGTTTTTTCAGTTAGTCCACCTACTATAGGTTAGGGTGAGCATCTCCCTTCCTAGGTGGCCGCTCTGGTACATAACCCATCCTTTCTTATAAGAAGACCCTTTTCCCCCCCCCAACCTATCTCTTGCCTAGCCTAACCTACCAGTAGATTAGGTTTCATATGTCCCCTGTCCTACACTCCACCCTAGGCTGGAGTGCTGGACCCCGTGGTGCTCCCAGTGTTGTCCGCTCTGATACATAGACCTTCCATAGTGCTATGGAGTCAGTTATCATTGGTCGACATGAAGAGTCTCCACCCCTTCTTTGGGTACACCCTGTCCTCTCTTGGACTGCCTTAGCCCCCGGCCCTTGCGGCCCCTGCTTAGGATGATAGATTCACCTCTATCATGGTGGTACCTTTTCCAGAGGTGTCTTGACTGGGCTTATACAACCTTGCCATCCCACCTCCATCTTTTGGTGCTTGTCCCTTGCCGCCTCTACCCCGGCATTACCGCCGCTACGGGTGACTTCCTTATCCTTGCCGCCTTCCCCCGAGTGCCGGGGGATCGCCGCCGGCCGCTGGCTTACCGCCGTGGCCTCTCCATTCCCTCATAGCCTCGGCACACTGCCGACCCCTCCCGGAGTGCCGGCACTAGCAGCCGGCCCCCGGCCCCGGCTATGCTCCCTTATCCTTACCCCTGTCACCCTCCGACTGCCTCCGGCTGCCGGAACCGCCGCTCCTTGCCGGCGGCCGCCGCTACCGGCTGCCGCCACCCTGGCTTCTTTTGACCATAGTATGATCATTCTTGAATGCCAGAAACTCTGCTCGAGCGGCTTCCGGCGTGCCGGGGGTAGGCCGGACCCGTCCGGAGGCGGCAAGATGCCTTGCACCCCTTCCCTCAGCTATCTTTACTAGCGATAGCTCCTAAAAACCGCACCTAGACGGTTTGTTAACGCAGACAAACTGATACGGAATCGTACACTTTGTTCAGTTTTCACTCTGTCTTCTTGCGTGTTTCATCTTTCCAGCACGCTACGTGTAATTGGCACGTCTGGTTGCCGGAACCTTACTAGGATCTCATGATCTCCAGACTTCTTGATAAGATTTCAAGCCTAGTCTATAATATGGTAATTCTAAATGGAATTCCCATTATCAAGACACCTTCCATGGAGGCCTACGGCCACCTGGGACTGTCTGATGCTACGGCAACCAGCCGGGCGGGTTACACGAGGCATGCGTCTGTCTCCTTTCACCCACCCTTCTGTGCATCACAATTAACTTATGTTAATATTAACTTGTTAATAATTAACTTTATATACGAGCCATATTATGACTCTACAATACTCATCGTCTCTTTCTTTTACAGGAGGAGTACGTCAAGTGTGACCACGACTTCTGCGCGGTCCGTCGGCCACACTTCTATGGACACACGGCGTGTAGGACACACGCCCCTTGTGCTCACAAGAGAGGGGATCTCAAGTACTGGGGCCCCACCACCTGTTCGGTCTGCCAAGAATGCCTACAGAAAGCATTCTATGATCCTCCCTCAGCGGAGATTCGGGACACTGCTCGGGACAACCTACGCAAGTGGGTACGTGGCTTTCAAAAGAACGCCACTGGACCATACCTAGCCACAGAAGAAATGAGGTCTTTGCTGTTCCCAAAGGCCTCACCAGACTCAGTGGTCCCAGTCGAACAGATCCCCGTCGTCCAGATCACAGTGGAACCTGATACTGTCATGGCTCAGTCCATGAATGATTGTCACCTGGATTCAGAACATGATGAACACATGTCAGAGATCTCGGAGGACACCGAGAAAACCCTTATGGCCCAGGGTGAAGGGGAGGACGATGAAGAAGAGGACCGGGTAGTATATACCGAGTCCGATAAGGAGGATGCCCCTCCCTCCATCCCCCCTCCTACTCCTACACCGACGGAAGTGTCTCTCCCGTCTACGTCCTCCACCACAACTCCTCTACCTACGGCACAGGATATGATTCGGCTCATTGAATCCGTGATGGAGCAGAAGCTCCAAGAAACTCACAAGATCATTCGGTCGATGGGAGGTTCCAAGGAATCTCGCAAAATCTCCATCAAGGACCTCCCCGCATACTCGAGCGACAATCCGTGGCGGTTCGCCGAGCATATGGTCATCGCTGATGACAAGATCTTCGTCAGCGATAAGATCGGTTCCATACCCCTGGAAGAAGTGGAGTTCTTCCCCCGCTTTGAGGCGTATCCGGACTGTTACGTCCGTCTACGTTCAGAACCATCCTCAAAGGAAGAGACCGAACCGAAGGAGAAAATAGTGTTCGATCTCTCGAAGGCCCAGGCTATGCTTGCCAAAGCGCTTAAGAGCAGAGGCTTTACCTGCTCTGGACTTCCGGCTCTGAGCAAGAAGTACCCCACCTACGTTGCGCCCGATGAAGTGGTGATACCCTTCACGGAAAAGGCCTTCGCTGCCTGCCTTAAGGCTGTAGAAGAAGGGAAATCCTGCCCTGCATTGGAGGAATGCAGACCTTTCTCTGCAGCCACCCCGCCCGACACCAAACACTGGAAGGATGTGCAACACACCTTCGTGATGGGCAAACTAGATCCTGACGTTGCTGGACGTCAGTTTAATGAGGACCTCCCCAAGCTAAACGAACACCTCCTTCGTAGGGAACAGGAAACGAAGGAGAGGCTGGCAGCATCTCTCACTCTCCAGGTCCAGATGGACGTAATGGCTGGTGACACCAGAGTCCCTGACCATTACATGGTCCTTGCCAAATCTCATATGGCAACCTTAGTCAAGGATCTGTACCATTTCATGCGAGCTCGTAGAGCCTGCAGAGAATTCGTGTTCTCCAGTGCCACTGTCAGACACGAACCCCGGAAACTAATTGCCTCCAACATCTGGGGCAAGTACCTCTTCCCGTCTGATCTAGTGAAAGAGATCACAGACAAGGCCGCATCTGAGAACAGGAACCTTCTCAACAAATGGGGCATGTCTAGGAAGAGAAAGCCCTCTCAGGATGACGGTCCTCAGCCTAAGAGGAAGCAGTCGAAGCATAGACCCCAGCAACGTCAGCACAGACGTCAGTTTCCGGCACCCGCTACTCCCCAAGTGGCCGCTCAGCTGCCACAGACCTTTCAGTTGGTCCCACAGCCGGTTTTGTCCTCATCACCGGCCTTCAACCCCGCCTTCGAGCAGCACTCCACTACCTTTCGTCCCAAGGGTAGAAGCTCAGGCAGGGGTTCCGGCAGAGATTCCTCTCGCCGGCCCTCCAGAGGCAGAGGAGGACAGGGAGCTAGCGGCCGAGGCAGCAAGTCCTCGGGACCCCAGAAGCAATGAAGTGCTTCCAGTGGGAGGAAGACTCCGCCACTTCCAGGATCGCTGGACCTTCGACTCCTGGGCACACAGCATCATCAAGAAAGGTCTGGGCTGGAGCTGGGCGCAACCACCCCCAACCTTCCAGCAATTCTTCCAACGTTCAACCCCCCTCCTGGAAGAATATGTGCTAGACCTCTTGAACAAGAAGGTGATAAGAAGGGTGAAGTCCACAAGGTTCCAAGGGAGACTGTTTTGTGTTCCCAAGAAAGACTCAGACAGACTCAGAGTCATTCTGGACTTATCCCCCCTCAACGTATTCATATCGAACAACAAGTTCAAGATGCTGACTCTTCAACAGATCAGAACCCTCCTGCCTCGAGGGTCTTTCACGGTCTCGATAGACCTGGCGGACGCATACTGGCACATACCAATGAACCATCACGCTTCCTCCTACCTAGGATTCCGACTCCAACGGAAAAGCTATGCCTTCCGGGCCATGCCCTTCGGACTCAACGTGGCCCCTCGGATATTCACAAAGCTAGCGGACGCAGTAGTACAACAGCTCCGCATCCGAAACGTCCAGGTGATGGCCTACCTCGACGACTGGCTAGTGTGGGCGCCCTCGCCCGAGGATTGTATAGAATCCTGCAGAAAAGTTACCCAGTTTCTCGAACACCTGGGATTCCAGATAAACGCGAAAAAGTCTCGCCTATCTCCAGCTCAGAAGTTCCAATGGTTAGGCATCCACTGGAATCTTCAGTCACACCGCCTTTCCATTCCAGCAAAGAAAAGGAAGGAAATAGCAGGGTCTGTCAAGCGACTGTTAAAATCCAAACGGATCTCGAGACGCCAGCAGGAACAAGTTCTAGGCTCTCTACAGTTCGCCTCGATCACAAACCCAGTGCTCCGTGCACAGCTAAAGGATGCAGCGGGAGTCTGGAGACGTTCCGCATCCATCGCTCGAAGAGACCTCAAGAGACGGCTCCCAAGCAGACTTCGACTTCTTCTAAAGCCGTGGTCAGAAGCGAGGGCCCTAAAAAGGTCCCTTCCTCTCCAACACCCACCTCCATCTCTCAACATCCATACGGACGCTTCGTTGGAGGGTTGGGGAGGTCACTCCCACCAAAAACAGGCTCAAGGCACTTGGTCTCCCCTATTCAAGACGTTTCACATCAACATCTTGGAGGCCATGGCGGTTCTTCTGACGCTGAAGAAACTCTCCCCGCCCCCGTCGATACACATTCGCCTGACCCTGGACAGCTCTGTGGTAGTGCGTTGTCTCAATCGCCAGGGCTCAAGATCGCCCAAGATAAATCAGGTGCTCCTGACAATCTTCCGTCTGGCAGAAAGGAAGAAATGGCACCTGTCTGCAGTTCACCTACAAGGATTCCGCAATGTGACAGCGGATGCTCTATCTCGGACAAACCCGATAGAGTCGGAATGGTCTCTAGACGCAAGATCATTCTCCTTCATCTCTCACAGAGTCCCAGAACTCCAGATCGACCTCTTCGCAACGAGCGACAACCATCAACTTCCTCGATATGTAGCCCCGTACGAGGACCCCAAAGCGGAAGCGGTGGACGCCATGACCTTGGATTGGAACAGATGGGCCAAGATTTACCTGTTCCCTCCCACCAATCTTCTGCTGAAAGTCCTCTCCAAATTGAGAACCTTCAAAGGGACAGCAGCTCTAGTGGCTCCCAAGTGGTACCCCTTGATCCTGGAGATGCAGCCAACGCTGATCCCCCTCCCGGACCCAGTTCTCTCCCAGCAAATACAGAAGTCGACTGTCTTCGCTTCATCATCGAAAATCAAGGACCTTCATCTCATGATTTTCTCACCCTAGCCGCTAAGAAAAGGTTTGGGATTTCGAAGAAGAGTCTAGACTTCCTCGAGGAATACAAGACCGAATCCACGAGAAGGCAATACGAATCGTCTTGGAGGAAATGGGTCTCCTTCGTCAAGGCAAAGAACCCCTCGAAAATCACCATAGATTTTTGCATGTCCTTCTTCATTCACCTTCATGGACAAGGCTTGGCAGCCAACACGATTTCTACTTGCAAATCGGCCTTGACTAGACCTTTGTCATACGCCTTCCAAATAGATCTGTCTAGCGACATCTTCAACAAACTACCGAAGGCCTGTGCCCGTTTACGACCGGCACCTCCCCCGAGACCAATCACTTGGTCTCTAGACAAAGTTCTCCACTTCGCCTCCAACTTGGACAATGATTCATGCCCTCTCAAGGACCTGACTCAGAAAGTTATATTTCTCTTCGCTCTAGCTTCGGGAGCCCGAGTCAGCGAAATAGTGGCACTATCTAGAGAAGAGGGACATATCGTTTTCAACGATTCAGGAGACCTCTCCCTCTTCCCTGATCCGACGTTTCTCGCAAAGAACGAATTACCTACCAAACGATGGGGCCCGTGGAGGATATGCCCCTTGAAGGAAGATGCCTCTCTATGTCCAGTAGAGAGCCTTAAGGTCTATCTTCATAGAACTTCAAACTTTGGTGGAGGCCAACTCTTCAAAGGAGAAACATCGGGCAGCGACCTGTCACTGAAACAATTGAGAGCAAAAATCACCTACTTCATTCGCAGAGCGGATCCAGACAGTACACCCGCTGGTCATGATCCTAGGAAAGTCGCTTCGTCTCTGAATTTCTTTCAGAGTATGGATTTCGAAAGCCTCAAGAACTATACAGGCTGGAAATCCTCGCGTGTTTTCTTTAAACATTATGCGAAACAAGTGCACGAAGTGAAACATTTTGTGGTAGCCGCAGGTAGTGTTATGAAACCTGCTCTGAACTCTGCTTAGAACAGTGAGTTATTAGGGACTCTAACTCGTCGGGTGCCTATGTTGACCCTCAAGTGATACGTAGTGAAGCAGAAACCACCTTGTGTTTTCTTTAACTGTTCTTACCTCAGGTGAAATGTCATAGTAGATTACCATATGAGTGCTACATGCCACGTGCATGACGTGTGTTACATAAAGACTAACGTTCCGTAGAACGAGTGCCTACTAATACTTGATTCTTCCCTTTCAGACTCAAGAGCACGCCTTTATGACTATGTACATTTTTATCAATGTAAATGTTTTTTACTAATTATTGCATGACATGTATTGATTTACCTGCAATTATATAATAAAATGTCTATTTTATTACTTGTGCGTCTCCCTTGCTCCTTTCTTACTATGAAATATACTAATTGTCATAGTTTTATTACCCTTTATTCTTGGTTAAGGAAAATGCCAGGATTTACTCCGGGCATTTATTTATATAGAGCAAGTAAGTTTCCTTAGCGAATACTTACTCAATTATGAAGATGAGTCAACTCCATGCACGAAGTGTACAACCACCACTTCTTCAAGTTTGTTTCGACGCGAATACCAAATCGCTCTGACTTATCTTATGGATCTCATTGTTCCTTCAGCCTATATGAATAGCCTTCCCATGACCACTTTGATCTCAGCATAGCCCGTGGGGACTTCCATGCCAGGGGGGCAGGAAGGCAACTGCCTCACGGTAGCTCTAGTATAGACCACTATGCTTTCGGCTCAATGTTTTAGCACTCACTTATAAAAGGGAAAAAGTCTACCACGATACACTAATTCTCTGGTACTCTTCCATCAGGACGCCATGGCTTGAGCCCAAAAAACGGATTTTGAGCGAAGCGAAAAATCTATTTTTGGGTGAGATAGCCATGGCGTCCTGATGGACCCACCCTGTCTGTTATCAGGTCCCGCCCTGCGCCGCTGTATCATGGTGATGAGCGAGCTCCAGACTTTCGGAATGAGGACGGACGTGACGTCATCAAAAGCAATGGCGTCCGTCTGTTTACATCGCGAGTACCGATATCGCCACGTCTAGATTGGCTGCGGCTCAGCTCCCAGCCACTCCCTGTCCGCCATATTGAAGCGTTAACTCTATATGGGGTGCAGATAGCTATGTGGCACGTTTATACATGCGTGTCCCCTGTTGATTCACGATGTCTTAAGGGGAAACCCTTAGGATACTCGCTCCAGAAGTTAGAATTCTGTGATAACCTGTGGTTTAATTCTCTGGGAAAATCCTAGTAGTGATTACCCAAGGAAGCTACCAAAAAGGATCCTTCCATCAGGACGCCATGGCTATCTCACCCAAAAATAGATTTTTCGCTTCGCTCAAAATCCGTTTTTAGCATTGTCCTTGAAACTGACAAAACCAATAAAAACTGTATAATTAAAGGGTTATTTAAAAATTGGCAGTTATGTAGAGAAGATTGAATAAAAAAACAAAACTTAATTTAGGAATGCCAAATTGGGTCAATAAGTCATGATTCTATATTTTAAGGAGGGAGGGTTATGAGAGAGCACTTTAGGTTACTATTGTGCAGATGCACCACTTACGTGGTAACTGAGACGCCGTAATTGCAATTAACCTTATTTCAGCAGACAGAGTGCTTTTATGATAAGTTTCAGTGAAAGGTCACAAAAACATCAAACAGACTGATACAAGCACATACAGGCATAAATAAGTTATCAGTGCAAGGAGGGGGGAGCGATAATAATAATATACAAAAAACTGAAATATCGTTAGTGTACGAGCGTGTAATACGTGTGTGGCACACTATGCTCCATTTATTTCATCCTTGATAAAGTGGAACTTTTATTGAGACTTATAATCTACAATGTTGTGAAATTCTTTAGTTTCAGTATATCTTGAAAAGAAAAATATCCTTGTTTTTTTTAAGCTCAGGCCAACCTATCATCTGTATGAAATTTTCATCAGCATTCTAACTTCCGTTCAAAGAATCCTTAACAACCGTAATGCATCATTTCATGTAATTACAAGATTAAATCGTAAACCTATAGATAGATCGGCTTCTTTACAACTTTTTATTTGACCACAAGCTGTAACCAAAGTTTGTGACATACATATACTGAAGTATGTATAAACAAATTTGAATAATAAATGAAATATACATTAAGATTTAAATTCTATGTTAATTATATTTTTGGGCTCAAGCCATGGCGTCCTGATGGAAGGTTCCTGTTTGGTAGCTTCCTTGGGTATAAGACTACTAAGATATTCCCAGAGAATTTAACCACAGGTTATCACAGAATTCTAACTTCTGGAGCGAGTATCTCAAAGGTTTCCCTTTAAGACATCGTAATACAACAGGGGACACGCATGTCTGAACGTGCCACATAGCTATCTCCACCCCGAACAGAGTTAATGCTTCGGTGTGTAAGGACTGAGAATAGCTGGGAGCCGTTCCACAGCTAATCTCACTCGTGGCTACTACTGATACTCGAGACGTAAACAAACGGACGCCATTGCTCTAATGACGTCACGCGCGTCTTTATCCTTTGTTTAGTAGCTGCCCTACTTAGACGGATTTTCCCTTGTGTTAACTTTATCGCTTTGCATCTTCGCTATGTCGTTACCTTCAGCCTCGCCTTCTTCTGGAAAGTTGAGTACAAGGTTCCAGTATTGTTTAATTAAGCTCTGGCCGTAAAGTAAATATTATTTCGCGAAATAATTGATGTTTTGTGGCAGAGCTGTGCCTCTACCGGACCCGCCATTTTATGGCGTCGTTGTTGTTTTGCATGTCTTATTTAGTTAGCCACAACAACGCTTCCGGCATTATATACTAATCGAATACATTAGTTTATTTAGTCTTCATAGCTAGGAACTTTTATATCGTGTTTAAACGCTCGCTATCGGTCATCGATTGACCTCATACCAGTCGGCTACTATAGCCCCCAGGCCAGGAGCCTACATACAAGTGTTCATGCATGATTTATTAGTGATCCTAGACTAAGTTATGAAGATAGTGGCATTATTATTTTACAATACTTTTGACTAGTGATGCAAATGTTTTCGCCTTCAGGGACCATATAGGGGATAGGCTAGTCAGTGATTCTTTCTAGCCTAACCTAACCTTAGGACCCCTATATGCTTCCTTCATCCCCTGCCTTGGCACTCCCTCTATTTAGCCTTGATCCCTTTTCTGAGTAAAGGGATTAATTGTCTAATAGAGTATTTATATCGCCTCTCAGTCCTCCCTAAAGGAATGAACCCCCTTTAGGATTGCGTCTGAGAGTGAGGTTAGGCTAGCCTACCTCTATGGCTAGGATAGTCTATGACTTTCCTGCGATAGCGATACGTCTTCTTCCTTGCCTAGTTCAGGACTTTTAGCCCTGCTCTAGGTCGGGTTAGGAAGGTTTCTCTGTTCCATGCTGAAACTGTACTCTTGCACCGTTTTAGCCGATCAGCCTAATCTTAGGTTAGGGAGTGTCCTCCCTTCCCTTAGTGGCCGCTCTGGTACAGAAACCCTTCCTGGGAAGACCTCTCTCTTCTCCCTCCCCACCTATCTCTTGTATAGCCTAGCCTATGCTTAGGTTAGTTTATACTCATCTGTCCCCTGTCCTACAAATCCTCCTTAGGGTGGATGAGTAGGGCTACCCGAGCTTCCCTGTGCTGTCCGCTCTGGTACATATACCTTCATAGTGTCCTATAAGGTTAGTTACTAGTGTAGCTCTGCATAGGGGAGTCTCCCCCCCCCCCTCTTGGGTGTTCCCTAGTCCTCCCTTGGGCTACCTGCTCCCGGTCCCTAGTGACCCCTGCTTATGGATGCTAGAGCCTGTCTCTATCATGGGTACACCCCCTCAGGGAGGGGGAGGGATGTCTGGAACCCTGACGGTACTTCCTGCATCCTTTCCCCCCTCCCCCTGTCTCTCTATCTATCCGGGTGCCGGTCTCTTGCCGCCTCTACTGTCGGCAATACCTGCCTCCCTCTTGGTGACTTCCCTACCCTTGCCGCCAGCCCCCCGTGTACCGAGGGACTGCCGGCTGCCGCCGGCTACTACCGGCGGCTCTCCTACTCCTATCTAATCGTCCGCTTGCCGGTCGATCTCCGGAGTGCCGGCATATACTGCCGGCAACCCGATACTACCTGTACCATCCTTACCCCAGTCACCAACCTGGCATCCTCCGGCTGCCGGAGCCGCCGCTCCCTGCCGGCGTGCCGCCGTTGTGCCGGCGGCCGCCATCCTGGTATCTAACTGACTTTGAAAATTGTCTGTTCTAGTGCCAGAATCTATGCTGGAGCGAGCTCCGGCATGCCGGCGGCTTGCCGGATGCCCCGGAGGCGTCAAGAATACTTGCACCCCCTCTCTGTAGCTATCATAAGACTAAGATAGCCCTACATTGCAAATAGATAAGCTGCTTTGCTTTTAAGATCAGTACCTAGTACTGCTCTATTAGTGATCATGCTGTCTCTTTGCATTCTTCTAATTCCAGCATGCTATGTGCATCTTAGCGCGGCTGGTTGCCAGAAGCAGTTACCCCTAATGAGGCCTTCTGGCTCTTAACTGGGAACCGAATGAATTCGATCCCAACCTTGTCCTTGGCTTTCCATGGAGTTCCAATATAATGGGAATCCTAGGAAACTATATCCAATGATCTCGGTCATTTGGATTATCCCAGGACCAAGCCTATGGTAACCAGCCGGGCGAGATGCATGGAGCGTGTTCTCCTTTACTGTTTCATTCTCTATGCATCACACCTTCTTTAAGTTAAAATTAATGATTAATATTAACTTAGCTTAAGAGCCATTCCTATGACTCCCCCATACTCATTTTCTCTTTCTTCCACAGGAGGAGCAGATGAAGTGTGACTTCGCCTTCTGCGCTGTGAAACGCTCGCAGTTTTACGGACATACGGCGTGCAGGACTCACGCCCCTTGTGCAGACAAGAAAGGGGATTTGAAGTTCTGGAATCCACTGGAATGTACGGTCTGCCAGGCCTACCTAGTTGAGGCCTTCCATAACCCTCCCTCAGCGGAGGTTAGAGACATTGCTCGTGAAAAGCTGCGCAAGTGGGTGCGTGGTTTTCAGAGAAATGCTACTGGACCGTACCTGGCCACCGAAGAACTGAGGTCCCTGTTGTTCCCTAAGGCCTCCCCTGACTCAGTGGTTCCAAAAGAAGCAATCCCCACTGTCCAAATTACGGTGGAACCTGATGTGGTCATGGCTCAGTCCATGCACGAGTGTCGTTTAGATTCCGAGGATGATGAACAGATCTCAGACGTCTCGGAAGACACGGAGAAGACGCTTATGGCTCAAGGAGCCGAAGAGGACGAAGACAAGGTGGAATACACCGAGTCGGAGCTTGGAGCTACTCCCTCGTCCATCCCTCCGCCTACTCCTACACCGACGGAAATGTCCATTCCGTCTACCTCCTCGACCCCGGATCCTTCCTCTTCTACCCAAGAACTGATCCGACTGATTAGAGCTGTCATGGACGACAGACTGAAGGAGAACCAGGAGTCCATCAGGTCTATGATTGGATCCAGAGACCCGAAGAAGATTTCGGTCAAGGATCTCCCAGCTTGCTCTCATGCCAACCCGTGGAGGTATGCAGAGCATATGGTTATTGCGACCGGCAGGATCTTTGTTAGTGACAAGATCGGCACGGTCCCGTTGGAAGATGTGGAGTTCTTCCCAAGCTTCGAGGCCTACCCGGACTGTTACGTCCGGCTTCGTTCCGAACCTGCCTCGAAGGAGGAGACCGAACCTAAAGAAGAGATAGTGTTCGATCTCGCAAAGGCCCAGGCTATGCTAGCCTCCGCATTTAAGAGCAGGGGCTTTACCTGCTCTAAGCTTCCTGCCTTGAGCAAGAAGCATCCTACATATGTCGCACCTGACACTGCGATCCTTCCCTTTTTGGAAAAGGCCTTGGCTGCATGCCTTAAAGCGGCGGAAGAAGGAAAACCCTGCCCTGCACTGGAGGAGTGCAGACCCTTCTCCATCGTGACACCCCCTGACACTAGACAATGGAAAGATGTTCAACATACTTTCGTCGTGGGTAGGCTCGATCCTGACGTCGCCGGACGTCAGTTTAATGAGGACCTCCCTAAGCTCAATGATCACCTCCTTCGCCGGGAACAAGACACGAAGGAGAGGCTTGCGGCATCTCTTTCTCATCAAGTCCAACTTGAAGTTATGGCCTGTGACACAAGAGTACCTGATCACTACATGGTACTAGCCAAATCCCACTTACTTACAGTAATGAAGGACTTGTACCATTTCATAAAGGCTCGTAGAGCCTGTCGTGAATTCGTGTTTGTCGGTGCCACCGTGAAACACGAACCCCGGAGGCTGATTTCCTCCAACATCTGGGGAAAGCACCTGTTTCCTTCTGACCTTGTCAAGGAAATAACTGACAGAGCCGCCACGGAGAATAGGAACCTTCTCCACAAGTGGGGCATTTCCAGAAAAAGGAAAACCTCTCAGGACGATGGACCTCAGCCTAAGAGGAAACCTCAGAAGCCAAAACCCCAGCAACGTCAACAACGACGTCAGTTTCCGGGACCCGCTACCTCCCAAGTGGTTGCCCAACCACAACAGACCTTTCAATTGGTCCCCCAACCGGTGTTGTCACAGTCACCGGTCTTCACCCCTGCCTTTGAGCAGCCATCCACTACCTTTCATGCCAGAGGTAGAGGCTCGTCCAGGGGTGCAAGCAGAGACGCCTCTCGTCGTCCCTCCAGAGGTAGAGGAGGAAAGGGAGCTAGCGGCCGAGGCAACAAGTCCTCGGGACACCAGAAGCAATGAAGTGCTTCCGGTGGGAGGAAGACTCCGCCAATTCCAGGATCGTTGGACCTTCGATCCTTGGGCACACAGCATCATCAAGAACGGTCTAGGCTGGAGTTGGGTGCAACCACCCCCAATCTTCCAGCGGTTCTTTCAACAATCGACCCCCATTCTGGAAGAATATGTTCTAGACCTCTTGAACAAGAAGGTGATAAGGAAGGTAAAGTCCACCAGGTTCCAAGGGAGACTGTTTTGCGTTCCCAAGAAGGACTCAGACAAGCTCAGAGTCATTCTGGACTTATCCCCCCTCAACAAGTTCATAGAGAACAACAAATTCAAGATGCTGACGCTTCAACAAATAAGGACCCTTCTGCCTCAAGGTTCCTACACGGTCTCTATAGACCTGGCGGATGCCTATTGGCACATTCCAATGAACCATCACGCTTCCTCCTACCTAGGATTTCGACTCCAAAGAAAAAGCTACGCCTTCCGGGCCATGCCATTCGGCCTCAATGTGGCCCCTCGGATCTTCACAAAGCTGGCGGATGCCATAGTACAACAGCTCCGCCTAAGAAACGTCCAGGTGATGGCCTACCTCGACGACTGGCTAGTCTGGGCTCCATCGCCCGAAGAGTGTACAAAGTCTTGCGACGAAGTTACCCAGTACCTAGAACACCTGGGATTCAAGATCAACGAGAAGAAATCTCGCCTCTCTCCGGCTCAGAAGTTTCAGTGGCTGGGAATCCACTGGAATCTTCAGTCACACCGCCTTTCCATCCCCCAGAAGAAAAGGAAGGAAATAGCAGGGTCTGTCAAGCGACTACTGAAATCCAAACGCATTTCAAGACGACAGCAGGAACGAGTTCTAGGCTCTCTACAATTCGCCTCAGTGACAAACCCAGTGCTTCGTGCACAGCTAAAGGATGCCGCGGGAGTCTGGAGACGATCGGCATCCATCGCTCGAAGAGACCTCAAGAGACGGCTTCCAAACAGACTTCGACGCCTCCTAAAGCCGTGGTCGGAAGCAAAGGCCCTGAAAAGGTCCATTCCTCTCCAACACCCTCCTCCATCACTCAACATCCACACGGATGCCTCACTGGAGGGCTGGGGAGGTCACTCCCACCTGAAACAAGCTCAAGGGACCTGGTCTCCACTATTCAAGACGTTCCACATAAACATCTTGGAGGCCATGGCGGTCCTTCTTACTCTGAAGAAGTTATCCCCGCCGCCCTCGATCCACATCCGTCTAACCCTAGACAACTCGGTGGTAGTTCGTTGTCTCAATCGCCAAGGCTCAAGATCGCCCCAGATAAATCAGGTGCTTCTCCCAATCTTCCGTCTGGCGGAGAAGAAGAAGTGGCACCTGTCTGCAGTTCACCTACAAGGATTCCGCAACGTGACAGCGGATGCTCTATCTCGGACAAACCCGATAGAGTCGGAATGGTCTCTAGACGCAAGATCATTCTCCTTCATCTCTCATCAAGTCCCAGAACTTCAGATAGATCTCTTTGCAACGAGCGACAACAATCAACTTCCTCTGTACGTAGCCCCGTACGAGGACCCCAAAGCAGAAGCGGTGGACGCCATGTCACTGGACTGGAACAGATGGTCGAAGATATACCTGTTCCCTCCCACCAACCTTCTGTTGAAAGTCCTCTCCAAACTGAGAACCTTCAAAGGGACAGCGGCCCTAGTGGCTCCCAAGTGGCCCCGGAGCAACTGGTACCCCCCTGGTCCTGGAGCTGCAGCCCAAGCTGATCCCTCTCCCGGGCCCAGTTCTCTCTCAACAAGTACAGAAGTCGACTGTCTTCGCTTCATCATCGAAAATCAAGGACCTTCATCTCATGATTTTCTCTCCCTTGCCGCAAAGAAGAGGTTTGGGATCTCGAAGAAAAGTCTAGACTTCCTAGAGGAATACAAGACCGAATCCACGAGACGGCAATATGAATCATCCTGGAGGAAATGGGTCTCCTTTGTTAAAGCAAAAAATCCTAAAGAAATCACCATTGATTTCTGTATGTCCTTCTTCATTCACCTTCATGGACAAGGATTAGCAGCCAATACGATTTCAACCTGCAAATCGGCTTTGACTAGACCAATTCTATATGCTTTCCAAATTGACCTGTCCAACGACATCTTTAACAAACTGCCGAAAGCATGTGCTCGCCTACGCCCAGCACCCCCTCCGAAACCGATCTCCTGGTCACTAGACAAGGTGCTCCATTTCGCCTCCAACTTGGACAATGATTCATGCCCCCTCAAGGATCTGACTCAGAAAGTTATATTTTTATTTGCTCTCGCCTCGGGAGCTCGAGTCAGCGAAATAGTGGCATTATCAAGAGAAGAGGGACACATCCTGTTTGCTGATTCAGGAGAAGTGACCCTCTCCCCTGATCCGACGTTTCTCGCCAAAAATGAATTACCCACCAAAAGATGGGGCCCTTGGAGAATATGCCCCCTGAAGGAGGATGTCTCTCTATGTCCAGTAGAGAGTCTCAAGGTCTATCTTCGCAGAACTTCGAACTTTGGTGGAGGCCAACTCTTCAAAGGAGAAACATCGGGCAGCGACCTGTCACTGAAACAATTAAGAGCGAAAATCACCTACTTCATTCGCAGAGCGGATCCGAACAGTACACCCGCTGGTCATGATCCTAGAAAAGTGGCATCTTCTCTGAACTTCTTTCAGAGCATGGACTTTGAGAGCCTTAAAAACTTTACGGGCTGGAAGTCCTCGCGAGTTTTCTTTAAACATTATGCGAAACAAGTGCACGAAATCAAACATTTTGTGGTAGCCGCAGGTAGTGTTATGAAACCTGCACCTAACTCTGCGTAGAACAGTGAGTTACTTGGGACTCTAACTCTTCGGGTGCCTATGTTGACCCTCGAGTGATTCATAGTGATGTCTAAAAACACTTAGTGCTTTTATAACTGTTCTTATCCCAGGTGAAATGTCATAGTGTCACACAAGTGCCGCATGCCTTGAGCATGATGTGTTGTTTAAAGACTTGCGTTCCTCGAGAACGAGTACCTACTAATCCTGAAATTCCTTTTCAGATTCAAGAGCAAGCCTTTATTTCTATGTACATTATTATTACTGTAAATGAACTTTACTTTTGCTGTAAATTATTTAATTTCTGCATTGTGAAATAAAATTTCTATTTTATTACTTATGCGTCTCTTTCAGCTCCTACTTACTATGAAATACATACTGTCATAGTTTTATTTATTCCTCCTTTCTTATGGTCATGAAGAATTTAAGATGTCTAATCCTAAATTATATTCACCTTGTCTCAGTAAGGTTCCTACACGAATACTTACTTCTGATAATCAGGAGATGAACTCTGTACACAGTGCCCAACCACCACTGGCCTACTTCAGAATGTTCCTATACAAATATCAAACATTCTGCTTCATCTCTAAGTTCTTAAAAGTTCTTCTGTCAAGATGAATAGCCCTTCAATACCACTTTGACGTCGGCATAGCCCATGGGAACTTCCTACCAATGGGGGGCAGGATACTTCGTTCCTATGGTTCTTACCTAAGATTACTTTGCTGTTTTGTCAATGCCTAGGCACTTAACTCTGGGGGAAAATCTACCACGATACATTGATTCTCTGGTACTCTTCCATCAGGACGCCATGGCTTGAGCCCAAAAAACAGATTTTGAGCGAAGCAAAAAATCTATTTTTGGGTGAGATAGCCATGGCGTCCTGATGGACCCTCCCTACTACTTCGTTCAGTTTGTTCCCACCCTACACAATTGTATCATGGTGATGGGCAGCAACTGGCGCCAGGATAAAGACGCGCGTGACGTCATTAGAGCAATGGCGTCCGTTTGTTTACGTCTCGAGTATCAGTAGTAGCCACGAGTGAGATTAGCTGTGGAACGGCTCCCAGCTATTCTCAGTCCTTACACACCGAAGCATTAACTCTGTTCGGGGTGGAGATAGCTATGTGGCACGTTCAGACATGCGTGTCCCCTGTTGTATTACGATGTCTTAAAGGGAAACCTTTGAGATACTCGCTCCAGAAGTTAGAATTCTGTGATAACCTGTGGTTAAATTCTCTGGGAATATCTTAGTAGTCTTATACCCAAGGAAGCTACCAAACAGGAACCTTCCATCAGGACGCCATGGCTATCTCACCCAAAAATAGATTTTTTGCTTCGCTCAAAATCCGTTTTTTAATGTGGGTCGATTCTCGAGTATCAATATTTTCTGGTATTGTAGAGAGGGAGAGCAATTCAAACAAAATTATTATGGGAAATGATGGTAGATATAAGGGTGAGTATTACAAAGAGGTTTAACAAATCACATGAAAATCCCAGAAACTAAATGAAAATTATAAAACTTTATATATATATTTATATATATATGTATATATATATATATATATATATATATATATATATATATATATATATATATATATATATATATATATATATATATATATATATACACACATATATATATATATATAATATATATATATATATATATATATATATATATATATATATATATATATGCATATATATATATATATATATATATATATATATATATATATATATATATATATATATATATATATATATATACATATATATATATATATATATATATATATATATATATATGTATATATAATATATTAAGAATATAAACTGATTAATATCTCAATTGAATAATCCACTGAAACTTGTATGAATCTCCAGAGAAATTGGTCAGGTACCACAACACAGAAAACTTAGAGAGACGTTTAAAAGATATTCCCTTTGATTACTACTACAAACAGATTACTATTATTCGCCAAAACCCGCGAAACTTCCGAAACCTCAAATGATATCCGGAATTCCATCTATATTTATTGACCGTCGAAATACCAATACATGGCAATCAACTTATTATAGTAAGTAATTTAATACTTTTTAAACTTATATATCAGGCTATGTAAGTAAAGCAATAGTTTGTTTACCTCCCATAATCTCTGCAATCTCTTATAGTCCTATAATCTCTTATCGTCTGGTTATTTCTTTTATAAGCATATTTTACCGTAGATGTATTATACTAGGGATGTTGTTACAAATAAATACTCTAATGGGGTGTATGTATGATAGCGGCCACCTGTATTTATGATTACGGCTAACTAAGAATACAGCAGTGGAAGGGGGGCGTTAGCGTCCCCCCCCCTGTTAGGTAAGTAGGTAAGGACACGGCTTGTAGGTTAGGTTAGGCTGGAAAATTTAGGTTAGGTGATGTCAATTTTAATCCAAATGGGAGGAACTGACCGCTGATATACAAAGGCTCAGAGACTATTATCCTACCGTAGGTTATATCAATTCATCTTTGCATAAAATATGATATTGTGAAGCTAGTTTTACGGTTTATGGAATATTATGATTTAATATTACCTTGCCAGGAGTGAAGCTGCATGGAAAGCAGACAGGATTGAGAATTCATCTAAGGTAAGTTAAGGATAAAACAGTCTAAGTGGAGTTGCAGGGGGGCGGGACCATCCCCGGAAGGTGGAGTAGGTAAGGAAGTAGCCCCTAGGTTAGGTTAGGGGGGAAACCTTGTGTTAAGCAATATTTTTGTGTTTCAATTTTAGGTAAAGTTATAGTTACGGAGGGAACAACATTTTGAGCAGAAAAAATAGTCTTTCGTGTAGTAAATAAAGTGCTTTCACAGACTGACTTTCATTTCAGCAGCAAATAAACCGAAACCCCAGTAGACAGTCAGACAGTCTAAGAAGGGGGATATTTTTTTAGAAATCCAATGGTTTTTGCTCCGCCGTGCGCTCACTTTGTTTGTGGTTAAAGAAAAACATCATGCTTCTATATACTGTACTGGCAAATTGTGCACGCTAACCCCATTGATAATTAGTTTTTAGATAATTAAGTGCTTATTTCTAGTGAAAATAGTGTCATTTTCAAAGAAAACTGACTTTTTTCCAGAGGAAATACCTGTTGTTTTGTAGAAAAGTTTTTTCCGTTCATAACTATAATAAAACCCCATTGTGGAATGAAATTTTTCAGTTGTAACTTTTGGTATTTTAAAATTTCAAAGATATGAGTTTCCTCCAATTTTCATCGGAACAGTTCAAAGTACTGTACCTATAAACACATCAGGAACACATCTTGTTTTCTTCATTATGAATATTGTGCAATAGTAAATTTTTAAATATTTAACTTAGCCGGTGAATATATAATAGCTGCAACTCTGCGGCTCGACAGAAAACACACTAAAAAAACTCGCGAGCGATCGCTATGAAGGTTGCGGGTGTGCCCACCAGCGCCAACTGTCGGCCAGATACCACTCTTGTATGTAAACAAAACCTTCAATTCTTCTCTGTCGACGTTGACGACAAGACGTATTCATACTCGCTGTAGAACCTGGAGTTTTTTTAACATATTTGGTGAAGTACTTCATTTTGGTTTGAGCTTTCGCAGTACAGGTGTTTTATCTTCAACCTAAATCTTGAACTCGTTTTTGGATAGATTTAATTTTTGATGACTTTGGATTGTTTTTTGGACTTTCCTTGACTTTTAAATGGCCGACCCTTCCCTCAGTACGGAAGTGTGTTTAGGCTTTTAGCAATTATCTTATCACGTTATAAATTAATTATAGATTTTCCTCTATATATTTTATATCTCAACCGCCTTTATTAGGCCTCTTCGATTAGCTTTCCATTTATAATAAACATCAAAATAAATTTTAATGATTTGTTTATATGCGACCTTTCCTGAGAGTAGGCGGTCCTAACTTGGAAACCGAAGTTAAACAACGTTGAGCCCTTTCAATCGTAAATAGCTTTTAAAGAGCTAATGATTTAAAACTTATTAAATGAATATTTTTTAATAGATATTTTATGAAAGATTTTCTTTGAATAGTCTTCGTACTGTTTCAAAGATGAACTAACGTTTAGTTTATTTATGCTACGCAGTTTGCGCTCTATCGTTACGATAGAGAGATAGAGTATCACGGTTTCACTTTGCAGAAAGAGTAAATCGATTCTGACGTTTTGTTCATTCTTCTTTCAAAGCTTAAATGTTTTAATTGAAAAACCTTTCAGTTTTTTTTTTCCTTTGGTCAAATAACCTGTTTTTTTGACGAAACGTAAGTGGGCTCTTCTCTTAGGTGCGAAATCAAGAGAGAGAGATAGAGACGGAGGGAGAGAGAGGAGAGAAAACGTTCCGATCTTTATCTCGTCCCAAGCGGGTAATGTTGTTCTCGAGTTACTCTCGTCCCTAGTCTCTGTACGGGGAGAAAGGATAAAACGTTTTTAGTTTTTTATTCTCGTCCCAAGGCAATGTACGGTGAGAGATTGAAAACGTAGTTTTGAATGAACTAGTGTTTAGTCTCTTCCCCAGCCACTGATTTTTTTATCTTAAAATATGTTTACTGTTTTTTGCTGGTATTAATGTGCTTACATTATACGACTGATTTCGCAATTACAACCTTTTGATGAGGGTAGAATTGCGTGCTTCAGGTAGAAATCAGTTTTATTCATACCTAATGTGAATTGTTAAAAAATTTGATTTCAGTGAAATAAGTGCAAAACAGAAAATCGTAGTGATAAAGTGATATTGCGCAAAGTGTTATCAGTGTTGCGACCGAGGGTTCGTCTGTTCGTGCCTGTCGTTCGCCTAGTCCGGGACCTCTTGCAAGCTCCCAAGCCCAGGGGAGAAGTAATGTCGTACGACTTATGGGTTCGAGAGGCCTTGATCAGCGAACAGACGTTCCCTCTATGGTATCGGGTGTATCTTACCAAGATCACCCCTACCATAAGGCGAGAGAGACGATTTTCTCCTCGTCATCCGAAGGCTTTTCGCATAAGAAACCGTGGAACAAGGTTTCGAGGCCCTTTAAGCGAAAGTCAGTCCTTTCAGGACAGGTCCAGCGTCCTGGTTTTAACCATTAGGACAGCTCTGACCCTATGCAGTCATCGGAAGACTGCTCGCCGCCTAACAAAAGCGTAACACAGACTCCGAGAGTCTTTTTGTAGGCAAGGTTTTGCGGTCACAGACGTTACCCTCGTCTCTTACCGCAACCATTCCCGTTGATCCTAAATGGGTTGTACGGCAAGACATGCAGAATAAGCTTGCCTCCCTTATGGAAGACTATTCTGCCGATAAGTCCGTTGAGCCTAGCCGTTTATCTCATCGAGATCCTGGCCTTCAGCCACCCTAACGTTCCTTTGTGCGTCCTGTTGACGTTGGCGTAGCCAAGTCACGTCAGTCAGGTTGTTTAGAACCACACTCGATGCGGTCTCGTGTGGATTTTCAGCCACATTTGGACGTTAGGCCACTTGCTGATGCTCCTGTTGACGTTCAGGACGTTCGCTAACAATCGGAGTTGACTTGTTTTGACGCTGAGCGTCAACCTCCGCATTCTAGAGTTGTTTTGACTGCTCAGTCTAGGCGGTCAAAGCAGTCTCGAGTGGACGCTGTGCGTCCTCACGCACCTGTTGTTGTTGACAGTTCACAGACTGTCAAGCAGTTACATGACGTTGCGTCCTGGTCTCACGCACCTGTTGTTGTTGACAGTTCACAGACTGTCAAGCAGTTACATGACGTTGCGTCCTGGTCCACTACTAATGCACCAGTGCGTGTGGACTCTGCTTGTAAAGCATTGCCACCACGGTAGGTCTCTCCCTTGCTTGAGACTCGGCTATTATCGGACAAGGTTCCTTCAGATGAGGAAGTTGCTGTTCCCCCTCCTACTGATATTCCCTTGAGGACTCTGTCAGACGGAGAGGAGCCTAAAGCTGCTTAGCCCTCTATGGACTTTAAATAAATCATGCTGATTTTTAAGGATCTTTGTCCTTATCTTTTTGTAACTGCTGCTCCTCGTTCGCCTAAACGTCAGAGCTTACACTAGGCCTAGCTACTTCGAAGCCGTTGTTTTATAAGCTAGTGCTCTCTCGCTCTTCTAAGAGAGCTTTACGTTTGCTAGGCGACTGGTTTATCACCAGGAGGAGTTTGGGGGAGACAGCCTTTGCTTTCCCTTCTTTTAAACTGGCTTATAGAGCGAGAGTCTGATATGACACGAGAGAAGTTCTCGGCTTGGGAGTTCCTGCCTCTGCCCAGATAGACTTCTCAAACCTCATAGACTCTCCCTGGCGCCTGGCCATGAGACGCTCCAAGCTTTTACAGGTCGACTTCACAGCTATTTTCGAGCCTTTGAAGTTTTGCTGTACAATTATGTCATGCATAAACAAGGCTTTCAGGGATGGCTCCAATGATCTGACAGCCACGTTCTCTGCAGGAACAAGTCCCTCAGGGATGGCTCCATGGTTTGGCAGCCATGTTCACTGCAGGAGTACGTAAGAGGCAAGTGCGCTCAATGTGTTCTTTGTCAAGACTAACTTCACGATGAAGTCTACCAGGCTGTCTTGACAGCATTTATGGAAGGCGACTGGATGGTCTCTCTCGACCTTCAGGAGGCATACTTCCACATTCCTATACACCCGGATTCCCAACCGTTTCTGAGGTTTGTTTACAGGAATGTGGGGTACCAGTTTCGAGCCCTGTGCTTTGGCCTCAGTCCTGCGCCTCTCGTGTTTACGAGGCTCATGAGGAATGTGGCAAAATCCCTCCATCTATCGGGGATCCGAGCCTCCCTGTACTTGGACGACTGGCTTCTCAGAGCATCGTCCAGTCTTCACTGTCTGCAGGATCTACATTGGACGTTGAGTCTGGCCAGGGAGTTGGGACTTTTGGTCAACCTAAAAGTCCCAACTGATCCCATCCCAGATTATTCTATATTTGGGGATGGAGATTCGCAGTCAAGCCCTGCTCGAAGTCCAACTAATGCTGAAACGAAACGTTTATTCAGTCAGGAGTTGGAACAGTCTCGTAGGGACTCTCTCATCCCTGGAGCAGTTTGTCTCACTAGGGAGACTACACCTTCTGCCTCTCCGGTTCCATCTAGCCTCTCACTGGAACTAGGACAAGACATTAGAGACGGTATCATTCCCAGTCTCCGAACCAGTAAAGGCATGCCTGAAATGGTGGGACAGCAATATCAGTCTGAGAGAGGGACTATCCCTAGCAGTCAAGAACCCAAACCACGTGTTGTCCTCAGACGCGTCGGATTTGGGTTGGGGTGCGACCCTGGACGGTCGGTAATGCTCGGGTCTGTGGACCTCAAGTCAGAAGAGCATGCACATCAACGGCAAGGAGCTATTAGCAGTCCACTTGGCCTTGATGATATTAGAAGGCTTCTTCGAAACTTAGTGGTAGAGGCAACTCAGACAACACCACAACTTTGGCGTACATCTCCAAGCAAGGAGGCACACACTCCTTCACGCTGCTCGAGATCGCAAGGGACCTTCTCTTATGGTCAAGAATTCGAGGCATCTCCCTGTTGACGAGATTCATCCAGGGGGACTTGAACGTCTTGGCAGACTGTCTCAGTCGGAGGGGTCAGGTGATCCCCACGGAATGGACCCTCCACAATGACGTGGGCAAGAGTCTTTGGGCTACTTGGGGTCAACCCACCATAGACCTCTTTGCCTCCTCGTTGACCAAAAGGTTACCAATCTATTGCTCTCCAGTCCTAAATACAGAAGCAATCTACATAGACGCGTTTCTACTGGATTGGTCTTTTCTGGACTTATATGCATTCCCACCATTCAAGATAGTCAACAAGGTACTGCAGAAGTTCGCCTCTCACGAAGGGACAAGGTTGACGTTGGTTGCTACCCTCTGGCCCGCGAGAGAGTGGTGCACCGAGGTACTTCAATGACTGGTAGACTTTCCAAGAAGTCTTCCTCTAACGGTAGATCTGTTACGTCAGCCCCACGTAAAGAATGTCCATCAAAGCCTCCCCGCTCTTCGTCTGACTTCCTTCAGACTATCGAAAGACTCTCAAGAGCTAGAGGTTTTTCAAAGGAGGCAGCCAGTGCGATTGCAAGAGCTAGGAGAGCTTCTACCATTAGAGTATACCAGTCGAAGTGGGAAGTCTTTCGAGACTGGTGCAAGTCAGCATCTGTGTCCTCGTCCAGTGCCTCTGTAGCCCAAATCGCAGATTTTCTTTTACATCTGAGAAAGGTTCACTCCCTTTCAGCTCCCACGATTAAGGGCTACAGGAGCATGTTGGCTTTGGTCTTTCGACATAGAGGCTTAGATCTTTCCAACAATAAAGATCTCCAAGATCTCCTTAAGTCTTTCGAGACCTCTAAGGAACGTCGTTTGGCAACTCCTGGATGGAACTTAGACGTGGTCCTAAGGTTCCTCATGTCAGACAGGTTTGAGCCATTACATTCAGCCTCCCTGAAGGATCTCACCCTCAAGACACTTTTCCTAGTGTGCTTGGCTTCGGCTAAAAGGGTCAATGAACTTCATGCCTTCAGTAAGAACATCGGCTTTTCTACAGAAAAAAGCCACTTGTTCACTTCAACTTGGTTTCCTGGCCAAAAATGAACTGCCTTCTCGTCCTTGGCCTAAATCTTTTGATATTCCTTGCTTATCAGAGATCGTAGGCAACGAACTGGAAAGAGTATTATGTCCTGTTAGAGCTCTTAAGTTCGATTTAGCTCGTACTTAGTCATTACGAGGGAAATCTGAGGCATTATGGTGCTCAGTTAAGAAACCTTCATTGCCTATGTCAAAGAATGCTTTGTCATATTTTATCAGATTTTTTTTAATACGAGAAGCTCATTCTCTCTTGAATGAGAAAGACCGATGTTTGCTTAAGGTTAAGACGCACGAAGTTAGAGATATAGCAACCTCCGTGGCCTTCAAGCAAAATAAATCTCTGCAAAGTATTATGGACGCGACTTTTTGGAGAAGCAAGTCAGTGTTCGCGTCATTTTACTTAAAAGATGTCCAGACTCTTTACGAGGACTGCTACACACTGGGTCCATTCGTTGCAGCGAGTGCAGTAGTGGGTGAGGGTTCTACCACTACACTTCCCTAATTCCAATATCCTTTTAATCTGTCTCTTGAAATGTTTTTAATATTGTTTTATGGGTTGTTCGGAAGGCTAAGAAGCCTTTCGCATCCTGGTTGATTTGGCGGGTGGTCAAAGTCATTTCTTGAGAGCGCTCAGATTAGGGGTTTGATGAGGTCCTGTTGTATGGGTTGCAACCCTTGATACTTCAGCTCCTGGGAGTCTTTCAGCATCCTAAGAGGATCGCTGGGCTCCGTGAGGAAGACAGACTTACAAGGCAGAGTAATCGTCTAAGTCAACTTCCTTACCAGGTACCTATATATTTTGGTTTTGTTATATTGATAACTGTCAAAATGAAAAAACTCTTAGCTTATACGCTGTAAACATAATTAACTCTGGTCTCTACCCACATCCTTGGGTGTGAATCAGCTATTATATATTCACCGGCCAAGTTAAATATTTAAAAATGATATTTTAATTATAAAATAAATTTTTGAATATACTTACCCGGTGAATATATAAATTAAATGACCCTCCCTTCCTCCCCAATAGAGACGCAGCGGGACGAGAAGAATTGAAGGTTTTGTTTACATACAAGAGTGGTATCTGGCCGACAGTTGGCGCTGGTGGGCACACCCGCAACCTTCATAGCGATCGCTCGCGAGTTTTTTGAGTGTGTTTTCTGTCGAGCCGCAGAGTTGCAGCTATTATATATTCACCGGGTAAGTATATTCAAAAATTTATTTTATAATTAAAATATCATATTTACCAACATTTCAATTACTGACCCAGTCCGTCCCAACCAACTACAAAGGCTCCTGGGTTACCCTATAGTGGAATATAGTCTACCGGTATGCAAAATGATGTACTATGCATAAGTCCCTGTTTGGCAAACTATTGGATGGGGGTTCAAGACCTGCACAAGCTCGATAGAATCTAGTAGTGTCTGCCGCTGATCATATGTGTCTATTTATTTCTTTTAACTTTAATTAAACAGTTTAACATTATTTGAAAAAAGGCCTATAAAAGAAACATAGGAAATAAAAATCAATCATAATTTATTTCAGCCAATACACATTGGCCCACTTCACAGTGAACAGTAAAAGGAGACAAGAAATGGATACAGACAGTTTATGTATGAAAGCAAAAGGGTGTTTCCCATTATTCTGATTAATATCTTGACCATGGATAGTTATCTGGCAATCGGTCTCGCTGGAATATCTTTTTGATAATTGGATTCAGAAGGGTGTTATGCACTATGTCAGCTTTCCATTGTCCTGTGGATAAGTTCATAAATAAGAGATATTTATTTTAATGTCACTGTTCTTCATATATTTTATTTTTCTTTGTTTTTTCCTCACTGGGCTATTTTCCCTGTTGGAGCCCCTGGACTTATAGCATCCTGCTTTTCCAACAAGGGTTGTAGCTTAGCAAGTAATAATGATGATAATAATAATTGTTTAGTTTATGATGGCCGATTCCAATATTTTTCTTTGTATGGACAGGCCATTTTTGAAAGCAAAGATGTCTCACTCCAGTTAATCTGATGCCCTAGATCTAAGATGAACAAATATCCCTGCATTCTCAAAACTATATCTGACAGATCTTTTGTGTTTAGATGTTCTTTGAGAAAGAGAATGGCCAGTTTGTCCCAATAAACTTTTTCAGAAAACTGCACATGGTAGTTTGTAAACTCCAGTTGTTCCATAACCTAATACAAACCACGCTATTTACATGGGGTATTATTTTGGCGGAGCTGAAATGACGAGCCATTAAATTTTAACGAGGGTTAACTACCCCCTCGCTAGTTAGCGGGGGGTAGGGAAGGGGTAGCTAGCTACCCCTCCCCCCCTCACACACTTTGAATAGCTCAATTCACTTTTGGCTCGGGTGATGATCAGACGTTTCTGCTCTCACCCTCGCTTGACAGCCTTTAATCCTTTTCTGCTTTCTCTTTAAACAGTTTGTGTGTGAAGTTGGCCTCGACTCTATAACAATGCGTACTTGACCTGGACTTCCTAATCGCCCGTGCAGGACCTTTATGTCCTCTATGGATACGGATCCTCACGCCCTTTGCCCCCTTTGCCGAGGTCAACGGTGTGACAAGGAAAATGTGTGCAGTGAGTGGAGGGAGTGGTCTGCCTCCCAGTGGGAGAAGTTCGGCCGTAGGCGCAAGAAGAAGTCCAAGAGAGACCGATCTCCTTCGAAGGTGACTTTGAAGAAGGAGGTTTCTAAGGACTCCTCTTGCGCCGCCTGAACCTCCTCCGAAGGTCTCCCTCGTCTGGCTTCACCTGTGAAACCGCCGAGTGAGATCGCAGGACCTAGTGGTTTTTGCCAACCTCGGGGTGGTGGAGAGGGCGTGGCTTCCCTTAGCGAGGTTGTTCCCTCTCTTCCCCCGGAGGAGGATATTTTATATTTTGATGAATTTGACTGTACGGTATCTAACCATGGTTTATTTCAGCTTTGGGCTTCCTTGGGGCTTAAGGGCACTCCCTCCAAGGAAGGCCTGTTTGACTTGTTGCAGCTGGGGGCTGCAGTCAAACAGTCACCGGTAATTCCGGAGGTTTATCCTTCGGACATTGTCGACGCTGTTTTGACTGTCCCTTCTGACGTGACAAGTCAAACCCTTGATCCTGCTGCCTCGGATGTTGCTGAAGACTCACCTCTCCCTTCCGCGCAGCCTTCGAAGGGGAAGGTGGGTCCTCCGGTCTCTCCTGCGAGCTCGTCTCCCCCCCCCCTGGGGAGCGCGCTTTCAGAGACACCTCTTCGAAGGACCGATGACCCTGACTCCTTACCCAGGGGTCGCATTCGACGTAAGGCCCGTAGGCCTCTTCGAGAGAGGGGGCTCCCTTCTCCCTATAAAGGTGAAGAGGCGCCTCTTTGGGTCTCCTTCTCCTCCCCCTGTGAAGGAACTACCTCGTCAGGAGAAGGTCATACCTGCAACATCCCTTGACCTCTCTGCGGATCGTTCACGATCCCCTACTCCTGCCAGATCTTCAGTGCTGCCGTCACCTGTAATCCTACAGGCACCGTCCCCTTCGGGGGAAAAGGACTCTGGGGTTAAGTCCCTGGCCCCTGCGCGCTTGCGTGCAGTTGAGCGTAGGTCATCTTCGTCACCTACTCGTCAACGATCTCCTGTTCGCCAGCGCTCTCCAACGCGCCAGCGATCTCCTGTGCGCCAGCGCTCTCCGGCTCGCCAGCGCGCTCTTCATCTTGAGGATGATTAACGCTCCCCAACGCGCCAGCCATCTCCTGCTTGCCAGCGCCTTTCTGGGCGCGCTCTTCAGCCTGTGAAGGACCAACGCTCCCCAACGCGCCAGCGGTCCCCTGCGCGCCAGCGCTCTCCTGGACATCCAGAGAATGTACAACGCCTTCCAACGCGCCAGCGATCTCCTACTCGCCAGAGCTCCCCTGCTCGCCAGCGCTCCTTAGGGTGCCCCCAGCCTGAGAAGCAACAACTTCCTGATGGGCGCACTGCGCGCCATCACTCTCCTGCGCGCGCAAGCACGCACTAGTGCCTCTGCCTGTTGCACGCCCTGCGCGCCCACGCTTGCCAGCGCCCTCAAGATCTTCTGATTCAGACGCTCGCGAGGGTTCACCTTTGTCTCTCTCGTCGATTCCTGCACTCCCAGTTGCTCCTGCGCGCCCTTCGATTACTGAGCGCCTCTTAAGTTTGGCGCACCCACGCCCACGATCTCCTACAGCTCGCCCTTCATGCCAACAAGCTGTGGGGCCTGCAGGCTCTAAAGAAGGGGCCTCTCCTTCATGCGCCCCAATCACTGACAGATCTGCGCGCCACCAGTTGAGGGAGACCAAGTTTTCTTGGAGACATCTCTCTCCCTCCCACCATCACCAGCGCTCTCCTAAGAGGTCGCGCGCCCACTCGCCAGCTCGTTCTCTGGAACGTTCTCCTACGCGTTCGTATGCATGCTCTCCTACTCGACCTCGTGCATACCCTCCTGCGCGCCATTCACCTGCGCGTTCACCTGCGCACCAATCACCTGCGCGCCACCACGTGCGGTCCTATGGTCACCATTCTCCTACGCGCCAACGCTCACCCACAGGACGCTCGCCAGCGCGCCCTATCGCCACGCTCACGTGCGCCCTTGCGCCCTCACGCGCTCGCGCGCGCCCACACCCACGCGCGAACCTTCGCCCGCGCGCGAAACTTCTTTCACGCGCTCTCCCGGGCGCGGCATCGTACCCGCCCGTGTGGGTCATACGGATCGCAAGGATCATCAGCAGGACGCTCCTCCTGGGAGGCGTTCCCAGGATTCACCTCCGCACAAGAGGAGGACAACGTCAGAACAAGAAAGATCGGCAGAGAGGTCTAGGCAATCATCTTTTTCTTTTCAGGAAGGCCCCGTGGTGTCCACTCCTAAGGGTCGCGAGATCCCCTTTTCACCTGCGGGGATTGCTGACACAGCGTCAGTTACCCGTCTACCATGGTTCCGCCACATGATCAATGCTGTGGTCCAGGCTATTAAGCCTTCCAGCACTGATCAGGGACGGGACCCTGTGACGGGTTCTCCACCGTTGAAGAAAAGGAAAGGAGTGGGCTTCGTGGTGACTCCTCCCCGGAAAAAGCTGGTCTCCTGGAACCCCATCAGGCGGACCCCTTCTCCTTCTCCAACCTCTGCAGCTCCACCCCCTCCTGTAGATGAGTTTATCTCGTTCTTGGGGGATTCCTCTAACTCGGAGAATTCTCCCTTGGCACCAAGGGGAGAATTTTCTCCGGATAGAGGAGGGGTTGCACATGAGGAAGGTCCTCCTCGGGCATCTTTGTTGGAGTCCTACTTCCCTCCCAGGAGGGAATCGAAGGACACCAAGACTGTTCCAAAATCTTCATTGAGGATTCGTCAAGAGCTAGCTATCCCTGGGGAGGACGTCCACGTTTCTCCCCAAGAAGATCTCTTGGGGATGGGAGACTTAGCTGCCAGTCCACCAAGAGGAGAGCACAGCGAGTCAGAACATGCGTTCTGGCAGGTCCTTGGATTGATGAGGGAGCTCAACAAAATCAAGGACCCGGAGACAGCCCCTCGCGAGGGGAAAGACACCGTGCTTGACGAGGTCTTTGGTGTCCAGAAGCCCCCCAAGACTAGTGCGGCTTTGCCCTGGTCTAAAGGGGTGAAAGGCGCCAGAGACAAGGTCAAAGCTCAACTCTCCGGTCTGGCCTCCTCAGGACGTTCTTCTGCCGGGTTCAAACTCCTCCCAACTCCTCTAGTCCAACAGAGGAGGTATTTCGATATCGACGGGGAGTCTTGCATGTCTCTTCCACTCCATCATTCCGTGGAAGAACTAGCAAAGGGAACTTCTTTCGAGAAGCTCTCTACCCGGCAGGTGACGTTTGCAGCGTCAGAGACCCAAAACCTGGAAAAAGTCGCGAAGAGTGCCATGCAGGCAACTTCGTGGCTTGATCTCTGGCTTCGGTCTCTGGGCATCCTATTGCGATCCGAGGATCTGTCCAAGGAGAGCAATAGGAAAGCTTTGGAGACCTTCCTCCTCTCGGGCACTCGCTCTATTGAGTTTCTAGCCCACCAGGTCACTAACCTGTGGGCCAACATGATCCTCAAAAGACGCGATTCAGTGTCCGAGAGGTTCCATCCGAAGATCCCCACTGCAGACGTCAGCAGGCTCAGGCACTCCTCTATTTTTGGAGGGGAGGTACTGGAGCCTCGTGACATTGAGCAGACGGCTGAGAGGTGGAGGAGATCGAACCAGGACTCTCTCCTCCAAAGGGCCCTGACATCTCGGCCCTATAAACCTCCAGCCCCTCAACAACAACGTCAACAGCAGCCTCGCAAGACACCTAAGCAGGCTCCGGCAGCTAAGACAAGCGTGTCTAAGCCGCAGTCCTTTCAGCCGAAAGACAAGAAACGCGGCAAGTCCTCTAAGGGAGGTAGAACTCCTAGAGGAAGCGGCAAAGGTCGCAAACACTAGGAGTGGCAGTCCCCCCGCGTGTCCACCTGTGGGGGGATGCCTAAAAAGTTGCGTGCAGAGGTGGCAGCAACTCGGGGCCGACCCTTGGACGGTCTCTGTGATCGGTCAAGGGTATCGCGTCCCGTTCACAACATCTCTACCTCCCCTGACAGCGAATCCAGTGTCGTTGAACTCCTATGCCTTGGGATCGGCAAAGGGGTTGGCCCTCCGGGCAGAAGTCGAGACCATGCTCAAGAAGGATGCTCTCCAGGAGGTCGACAACGGCTCCCCAGGCTTCTTCAGTCGACTCTTTCTTGTAAAGAAGGCGTCTGGAGGCTGGAGACCGGTCATCGACCTCTCAGCACTAAACAAGTTTGTCGTACAAACTTGTTTCAGTATGGAGACAGCGGACACGGTTAGACTTGCAGTGAGACCACAAGACTTTATGTGCACTCTGGATCTGAAGGACGCGTACTTCCAGATCCCCATCCATCCGTCTTCCAGGAAGTACTTAAGATTCAGCCTAGACGGCAAGACCTACCAGTTCAAGGTGCTGTGTTTCGGTCTCTCCACGGCACTCCAGGTGTTCACCAAGGTGTTCACTCTGATCTCGTCGTGGGCTCACAGGAACGGCATCTGTCTCCTTCGTTATCTGGACGACTGTCTAATCCTGGCAGACTCGGAGTCGACCCTTCTGCGACACCGAGACAGGCTTCTGGAAGTTTGCCAAGATCTAGGGATCTTGGTAAATCTCGAGAAGTCCTCTCTGCGCCCTACGAAGAAACTGGTATACCTAGGCATGAAACTAGACACGATTCTCCACAAAGCCTTTCCATCAGACGAAAGGATAGCAAGGCTGAGGAAGGTAGCAGAACCTTTCCTCAGACGAGAAGAGCTTCCAGCCCAACTGTGGTTACGTCTCTTAGGCCATCTATCATCTTTGGTTCGTCTTGTTCCAAACGGCCGCCTCAGGATGAGATCCCTTCAGTGGCGGCTGAAGTCACGATGGAATCAGGGAAACGATTCCCGGGATTTCCTAGTTCCCATAGGACCTTCGGAACAGGCGGATCTTCAATGGTGGCTGGACGACGAGAACCTACGGAAGGGAGCAGATCTTCTCATCCTCCCCCCAGATTTGACTCTGTTTACGGACGCGTCAAATCAAGGGTGGGGGAACACATTCTGAACCAAAGAGCCTCAGGCCTTTGGTCAGAATCGGAAAAGTGCCTCCACATCAACCTGCTAGAATTGAAGGCCGTTTTTCTGGCTCTTCAACAGTTCCAACAAACCCTGTCGGGCCACTCCGTGGTGGTGATGAGCGACAACACCACAGTAGTGGCTTATATCAACAAGCAGGGAGGTACCTTCTCGCAACAGCTATCCCATCTTGCAGTAGAGATTCTGAGATGGTCCGAAACCCGCTCGATCTCACTGTCAGCTCGCTTCATTCCTGACAAGAGGAATGTCCTCGCCGACAGCCTCAGCAGGGCGACGCAGATAGTGAGTACCGAGTGGTCTTTGGATCCTCAGATAGCCAACAAAGTCCTGACTTTGTGGGGTTCCCCGACTGTAGACCTGTTTGCGACAGCCTTGAATTTCAGGCTGCCCCTTTACTGCTCTCCAGTCCCGGACCCCAAGGCTCTCTGGCAGGATGCATTTCAACACAGGTGGGACAACATGGACGTTTATGCCTTCCCACCTTTTTGTCTGATGAGAAGGGTGCTCAACAAGGCCAACCTATCGGTCAACCTCTCCATAACTCTCATAGCTCCGCTATGGCATCATGCGGAATGGTTCCCGGACCTTCTGCAACTCCTAACGGGACCCCCAGAGAACTCCCTCCACGTCACAAGCTACTCAGACAACCACATTGCAACATCTTCCACAAGGCCGTAGCTTCGCTTCGGCTTCACGCCTGGAGACTATCCAGCGACTCCTCACGGAGAGAGGATTTTCTCAACAGGTTGCGGACAGGATGTCTCGACACCTGCGAGAATCCTCTGCCAGCGTCTACCAGGCGAAGTGGAAAGTCTTTTGTGGTTGGTGTCGTGGAAGGGGTATCTCTCCGCTCGATGCCACTATTCCAACAATAGCGGAGTTCCTTGTATATCTTCGGGAGGAAATGCGCCTTTCGGTCTCGGTGGTGAAAGGCTATCGCTCAGCCTTAAGCTTAGCCTTCAGGCTGAAAGGAGTGGATATTTCCTCTTCGTTGGAACTTTCTCTACTCATACGCAACTACGAGCTTACTTGCCCCCAGTCGGAAGTCAGACCCCCTCCTTGGAATGTGGTTCAAGTGCTCAGGGCTCTGAAAAGAGCTCCCTTTGAACCATTACGCCAGGCGTCTGATCGCCACCTAATGTGGAAGACGGTGTTCCTACTCGCGTTGGCCTTGGCCAAACGAGTAAGTGAACTTCATGGTCTCTCCTACGACGTTGCCCATTCAAGGGGATGGGGGGAGGTAACGTTCAAGTTCGTCCCTGAGTTCATTGCTAAGACTCAAAACCCTGGGGTGTCGGATCCAAGATTCGACTCCTTCAAGGTAACGAGTCTACGTTCTGTAACAAGTGACCCAGACCATCTGTTACTGTGCCCAGTCAGGAGTCTGAGGCGCTACCTCAAAAGAACAGCTGCAGCCCGTCCTCATGTGCAAGCTTTGTTTGTGAGCACAGGGAGGACAAAGAGGAGGGTCACCAAGAACTCCATCTCTTCATGGATTCGCAAGGTGATAGGCAGCACCTTGAATCCCGACTCTCCTCCGTCACGTCGTCCCAGAGCTCACGACGTCAGGGGTGTTGCTACTTCCCTGGCCTTCAAGAGAAACTTCTCTGTGACGCAGGTTCTACAAGCTGGGGTCTGGAAACATCAGACGACGTTCACAGCCCACTACCTGCAGGACGTGACCCACAGGAACCTCGATACGTTTTCTATCGGTCCTGTGGTGGCTGCACAACAGCTGGTCTAACCTCAGGCTCTTTATTGGACAAGTAGCAGAAGGTTGAGGGCATTGTTACCCGGTTTTAGTCTGCGTGAATGAAAGAGTATGTCTGGCCCTTACTTCTTTCTTCATTCTCCCCTCTCTTGGGGATAGCAGCATCCAGGTCTTTGCGCAGCTGACCTCAACCTCTGCAGGTAAACCATGCTTCCTTGTGCTCCTAGTATTAGCCTTAATACTGTCGCGTGCCCCATACCCTGACGAGGTGGTATTGGGAACGTCCTAGCCTAGAGTTCCACATAAAGAACTCCAGGTCAACTTCCTAGGACGAGTCACGTTATTCTCCTTCACACACATCCTAGTAGGCCGCACGATGGTTAAACATGACAACGTGCAAGGGTTAGGGACTCCCGTTCCTTGAGTTCTACAACTCGGAATTGGAGTCCCCGGGTAAAGCCGAAGCCAGAAGGCTGGGGACTTTCCGCCCTTCCTAAGGGTAAGTCACCCCATGTAAATAGCGTGGTTTGTATTAGGTTACGGAACAAATGACAAATTTCGTAGATAATTTGTATTTTTCCTACCATACAAACCTTAGCTATTTACGCAAATGTTACCCGCCAGCCCTGACCCCCAAGTCAAGTCCTACCTTTAAGTGAATTGAGCTATTCACAATGTGTGAGGGGGGGGGAGGGGTAGCTAGCTACCCCTTCCCTACCCCCCGCTAACTAGCGAGGGGGTAGTTAACCCTCGTTAAAATTTAATGGCTCGTCATTTCAGCTCCGCCAAAATAATACCCCATGTAAATAGCTAAGGTTTGTATGGTAGGAAAAATACAAATTATCTACGAAATTTATCATATTCTATACCTGTTTTGTTTTGTAAACTTTATTAAGGGTGCTTCCTATGGGCTTGCGATATGAAACAAAAAAAGGGGTTCTTAGCTTTTAATATATTTATTATATTTTTAATACCTTCTATATATGGGAGTTTTATTTATTTATTTTCAAATCTCTTCGATTGATGACTGCATGATCACTATAATATATTGTATTGGCTTTTACTCTAAAATACAAACCATCAGTTTAATCTTGTAAAACATGGGAATGGCTTGATTGCCATCTGAGACACTAGGGGTCATGCTTTGCTTCATCTTTAACTTAGAGCCTACCTGTAAGAACACCAATCACTTAAGATGGGTATTTGTAAACCGATGGGTAAGTATTGAATAAAAGTAGTTTTAAAAATTGTAATTATATTCATAACCCTCTGAAGTTCATATTGCTTCTTCTCCTGAAGCCCTGTTTAAGTGACACTTACCTGTAAAATTTAAAACATTTAAATCTTTTCCAATATTCTTTGCACTCTTTTTTGTAACCTTATTGCGTAGATGTACCCTGATTAATTGTTTCAGGTAAGTTTGGAAGTGTCTTATCCTACCAAATTGGAAAAAGTGGTTACTTCACAGGCAGTTTACACACCTCAGCCACCAGCTTCATTATGGATAGAATTGTTGTCTCGGATTCAGAAAAAGACTAGAGGTCAAGGTTCAGGGTTAGTGCTTAGACCCCCTTTATCAAGGAGATTTGCTAGTTTGTATAACACTAACCAATTACCTGACCTTGTATTGGAGGACGATTTATTAAAGTCTTGATCCAATCATTGTACCTCATAAGAGTAAATCTCTGAAATTCATTTATGCATTACTGTAAATGGTTATTACTTTCAATTAGAATAACTAAATGGTTTAAATTTTCATCAAATTGTTCAGTAAATTTTAACCAGACGCATTTGTGTGCATGTATAAGATTAATCCATCGCCAAACTTTGTTATGAAATATTATGCCCTCTTTGAAGTTCATTCATGACACTAATAAATGAAAGTTGGGAAGGCATAGTCTGCCAGGTAATTGACTTATTGTTCTTTGGGGATAAGAACATGTGAATTGCTAATGGAAAGATTCACCAAGTAGTTAATTCTAGTTTGTTCCGTAACCGAAATACAAACCACGCTATTTACATAGGGTATTACTTTCGGCGTAGCTGAAATGACGAGCCATTAGATTTTAACGAGGGTTAAACTACCCCCGCACTAGTTAGCACGAGGATAGGAGAGGGGTAGCTAGCTACCCCTCCCCCCTCACACAGTGGTGAGCTGCCTCACTTCACTTTTGGCTCGGACGATGAGCAGACGTCTCTGTCCCGTCCTCGCATGGCAGCCATTAATGTTTTGTCTTTAATTACTTACTTTTCTTATACTTAATATAAATGTAGACATCCTTATGTTTATGTATATATTTGAGTATAGAAATACAGTAAGTTTAATTTTCAGTGTTTGTGCTGTGTGTGTGCAGGAAGTCCACTCATTTGTACGAAAACATCTCCGTGTGGTCCCAGGCCCCCACGGTGACATTTCATGGGTCGCGATCTCTCCCTTGGTCCTTCGGTCTTCCCTTCGGCGGGCGCCGTGGGGAATCGTCATCGCTGGACTTTATTTATTTATCTGTTTCTCCGCTGTTCCTATTTCCCTACGGGGAACTTTGTCTATCAGCGTAGGGAACATGGGAGTTTAGTTTGACCACGGTCTCTCTCTCTCTCTCTCTTGAGGTCGTTCACCCTTTTATTACTACTTCGTATTACGGTAGCTTCCTTCCCGTTGCGGGTTGAGTTGCTACTCCGTTTATTTTGTCTCAATTATTTTTAATCAAATCTAATTGTATTTGTTAACTTTTCAGCTTCTGTGTAGAACGCTTCCCTAAGGGGTTCATTCGTTCTTACTATTAGTGAACATTTTTATATGAATTACATAATTATAATTTTTATAATTTTGTTTTTGTTACAGTTTTCCGCCTTCCCCCCCCCCTTCCTTGAGTGTCAATGGGGGAGGAGGGTGCATTACTGGTGCGTAATTCTTATGTTCTTTTCCCTCGGGGTTCCTCTTCGGAGTTCTCCGGGGGAATAAATGTTAACTAATTATTTTATTTTCACAGTTAACTGTCTAGTTTTTTCGTTTGCCTAATGTGCCAACGAAGCAGAGCTGTCCTGTTTGGGCCTGGGGAGTCTGCTGTTGCCGCCTCCTCTACGACTTCGTCATGGGCGTGTCCCTTCTCCTAGAAGTTCTCCCGTGACAACTGTCAGCTCCTTAGTTCATTTAGAACGCTCAGGAGGTTCGCCTCCATGGGTGGGTAATTTCCCTTTCGAGGGAGGTTCCCTTCCCAGGTATGAGTTTTTTCCCCTTCAGGGGGGGCAACTTCTCTTACCTTAATAATTACCTGGTTGGTTTTTTCCTGGTCCTCGGGCGGTTATGCTCTTGGTGCTGAGCGACCGCTTTTGTAACCATGCTCTAGGGCAGTAAGGAGTCGGAGGGATTATCTTAAAGAACAGCTGCAGTTCGTCCTCACGTGCAAGCCCTGTTTGGGAGCACAGGGAGGACGGAGAGGAGGGTCATCAAGAATGCCTTTTCAGCCTGGATTCAAAGGGTCATCCATCACGCCCTGAATCCAGACCCTCCTCCGTCACGTCGCCTTAAAGCACACGATGTCAGACGCATCGCAACGTCCCTGGCCTTCAAGAGGAACTACTCTGTGACGCAGGTGCTACGAGCCGGAGTCTGGAAGCGTCAAACGACCTTCACAGCCCACTACCTGCAGGACGTGACCAACAGGAGCCTCGATACGTTTTCTATCGGCCCTGTGCTGGCTACACAACAGCTGGTCTAACCTCAGGCTTCTTAATGGACAGGTAGCAGAAGGTTGAGGGCATTGTTACCCGGTTTTAGGCTGCATGAATGAAAGAAGTATGTCTGGCCCTTACTTCTTTCTTCATCCTCCCCTCTCTTGGGGAAAGCAGTATCCTGGGTTCTCTGCGTAGCTGACCTCAAACCTCTGCAGGTAAACCATGCTTCCTTGTGTTCCTAGTATTAAGTTAATCCTGTCGCGTCCCCCATACCCTGACGAGGTGGTATTGGGAACGTCCTAGCCTAGAATTCCAGCTAAAGGACTTCAGGTCGACTTCCTAGGACAAGTCACACTTCTTCCCTCCACACACAAGCTTATGTAGGCCGCACGTTTCTTGCGTAGCAAGAAACTTGCGAGGTGCAGGGACTCTTTTTCTCGAGTGCTGCTCACTCGGATTCTGAGTCCCCGGGTAAGCCAAAGCCAGTAAGGCTGGGGACTTTCCACCCTTCCTAAGGATAAGTCACCCTATGTAAATAGCGTGGTTTGTATTTCGGTTACAGAACAAATGACAAATTTGGAGATAATTTGTACTTTTCCTAACCATACAAACCTTAGCTATTTACACATATTTGCCCGCCAGCCCTGTCCCCCAAGACAAGTCCTACCTCTAAGTGAAGTGAGGCAGCTCACCAGTGTGTGAGGGGGGAGGGGTAGCTAGCTATCCCTCCCCTACCCCCGTGCTAGCTAGCGCGGGGGGTAGTTTAACCCTCGTTAGAATCTAATGGCTCATCATTTCAGCTACGCCGAAAGTAATACCCTATGTAAATAGCTAAGGTTTGTATGGTTAGGAAAAATACAAATTATCTCCGAATTTGTCATGTTTCAGAATTTTCTTTGAGTGGAACAGGCTAGGCTCATTGTTTAGAAAGGAAATGATGACAGTTAATTTATTACTTCCTTATCTACGAATAATGTATGGGGTTGTATTTAATATTCGTTTGTTCCGTAACTGGAATACAAACCACGCTATTTAATAGGGGTATTACTTTCGGCGTAGCTGAAATGACGAGCCATTGATTTTTAACGAGGGTTAACTACCCATACCGCTAGTTAGCAGGGGTAGGTGAGGGTAGCTTGCTACCGCCCCCCCTCATACATCTGTGATTGAGCTCACTTTTTGGTTTCGGCTCGGATGGTGAATGGACGTTGCCGCTCTTCATCCTCGCCAAATATTGGCAGCCATTAATGACTTTTGTTTTTTCTTTTTCTCTTAGTGTGTGTGTGTGTGAAGTTGACTTCTGCGACCATGCGTCAGAGTGAGAAAAGTACCTCCACATAAATCTCCTAGAGATTAAGGCCATCTTTCTGGCCCTTCAACAGTTCCAACAGTTCCTGGCAAGCCACTCAGTGGTGGTGATGAGCGACAACACCACAGTAGTGGCTTACATCCACAAGCAAGTAGGTACTTTTTCGCAGCAGCTATCCCATCTTGCAGTAGAGATACTGAGATGGGCCGAAATCCACTTGATACCACTATTGGCACTCTTCATTCAGGGCAAAAGGAATGTGCTCGCCGTCAACCTGAGCAGAGCTTCTCAGATAGTGAGTACCAAGTGGTCTTTGGATTATCTAGTAGCCAACAAAGTCCTGACTTTGTAGGGTTCTCCGTCTGTGGACCTCTTCGCAACAGCCTTGAACTTCAGACTCCCACTGTACTGTATTGTTCCCCAGTCCCAGACCTCAAGGCTCTCTGGCAAGATGCTTTCCAACAACGGTGGGACAACATCGACGTTTACGCCTTTCCCCCGTTCTGTCTGATGAGGAGGGTAATCAACAAGACCAGAACATCGGTCAATCTTTCAATGACCCTCATAGCTCCGCTATGGCATCACGCTGAATGGTTTCTGGACCTTCTGCAGCTCCTAACGGAGCCCTCAAGAGAACTCCTTCCACGACACAATCTACTCAAACAACCACATGCCAACATATTCTACAAAGCCGTAGCTTCGCTACGACATCACGCTTGGAGACTATCCAGCATCTCCTCGCTGAGAGAGGATTTTCACAACGAGTTGCAACTAGGATGGCTGGATACCTACGTAAGTCATCAGCAGCAGTCTACCAGGCAAAGTGGAAAGTCTTCTGTGGTTGGTGTCGTTGAAGGGGTATCTCTCCACTCGATGCCACTATCCCAGCAATAGCGGAGTTCCTTGTGTCTTTGCGGGAAGAAATGCACCTGTCAGTCTCGGCAGTAAAAGGCTATCGCTCAGCCTTAAGCCTCGCCTTCAGACTGAAAGGAATGGACATTTCTTCATTGCTAGAACTTTGCTACGACTGAGAACCCGGGAGTAGCGGATCCACAATTCGACTCCTTCCGGATTTCTAGTCTCGTACTGTAACAGATAACCCAGACCATCTCTTACTATGCCTAGTGAGGAGTTTGAGGCTGTATCTCAAGAGAACAGCTGCAGCCCGTCCTCGTGTGCCTGCACTATTTGTCAGCACAGGAAGGACCAAGAGGAGGGTCACCAAGAACACCATTTCAGCGTTGATTCGCAAGGTCATAGACCATGCACTAAATCCAGACCCTCCTCCTTCATGTCGCCCTAGAGCTCATGATGTCAGGGGCGTAGCTACGTCCCTGGCATTCAAGAGAAACTTCTCAGTGCCGCAGGTTCTTCAAGCTGGAGTGTGGAATCGTCAGACCACATTCACATCCCACTACCTGCAAGACGTGACCCACAGGAGACTCAATACGTTCTCTATCGGTCCTGTGGTGGCTGCACAACAGCTGGTTTAAAACCTCAAGCTCCTTATTGGACAAGTAGCAGAAGGTTGAGGGCATTGTTACCCGGTTTTAGTCTGCGTGAATGCAAAGGTTTGACTGGCCCGTATACTTTTCTTCATTCTCCCCTCTCTTGGGGAAAGTAGCATCCTGGGTTCTCTGCATAGCTGACCTCAAACCACTGCAGGTAAACCATGCTCCCTTGTGTACCTAGTATTAAGACTAATACTGTTGCGTTCCCATACCCTGACGAGGTGGTATTGGGAAAGTCCTAGTTACACAGTTTTTCCTTCTAAAGAACTCCTAATAACTTTACCAGGATAGTCACACTTCTACATACCTCAATAACAGCTTGCGTAGGCCCCGGACCTTGCATAGCAAGGTTTTAGCGAGGTCCAGGAGTCCTTATTTTTTTAGTATTGATACACTCAGATAAGGAGCCCCGGGTAAAAGCCAAAAGCCAGATTGGCTGGGACGTCCACCCTTCCTAATGGGTGAGTCACCCCTATTAAATAGCGTGGTTTGTATTCCAGTTACGGAACAAATGACAAATTCATAGATAATTTGTATTTTTCCTAACTATACAAACCTTAGCTATTTAAGCAAACTTACCCACAGCCCTATCCCCCTTGAAGTCCTACCTCCAAGCAAAGTCAGCTCAATCACGGGTGTGAGGGGGGGGGGTAGCAAGCTACCCTCCCCTACCCTCGCTAACTAGCGGTATGGGTAGTTAACCCTCGTTAGAAATCAATGGCTCGTCATTTCAGCTACGCCGAAAGTAGTACCCCTATTAAATAGCTAAGGTTTGTATAGTTAGGAAAAATACAAATTATCTACGAATTTGTCATTTTAGAATCAATCACAATTATCAACTAGATAGAAGATAACATTTTTATTACCACTCCAAACTCTCTCTGCTACAGGCTAACCAGTTTGGTTTTTAACATTAAAAACTTATTTTTGGGTAGCTCATAAATATTCTTAATTCTAGATTCAGAGTAATATTCCAGTCCTGCCTGGTTTCACTCCTAACTCAATGCTCAAGTGGTAACTAAGGGGAAGAGGTCATCTGCACCATTCAGTAGTGGCTCGGGTGCTATACAGTTTATCCTAGTTTCAGATCTTTTGTATTATTTTGCTTGTTATATTATTTACAGTTTTTTTTTTTTTTTATAATAGAAGTGATGATGACAATAATGACACCTCCACGTTTGGACAATACAAATTCAGCTATCTTTTGATAGCTTCACAAACTCCTGATATCATTTGCTTTCGGTGAATCCCCCCTTAATAATAGTAATTTTGGTCATTCTCACCCCATTGTCAAATTTAACCTCAACTGCCAAGGTCAATTGAATATTTAAAGGTTTTAAAGGCTATTCATGAATGGCAAAGGCAAGGGACAGTGATATTGCCCTAGCTAGCAGGACAATGCCCTAGAGACTGACCATATACAGTTATGCATATGATCAGCACCCAAGCCCCCTCTCCACCCAAGCTAAGACCAGGAAGAGCCAGGTTATGGCTACTGATGACTCGGTAGGTAGACCTGTACGCTTTCCCAAATCGCCCATCTTTAGGTCACAAGGATGGTGAGGTTGTAGACACTACAAGAAACTCTCGATTAAGCAACTCGAACCTCAGGCAGGGACGTTTCAAATTGGCCATTTTATTCAATAAGGGTTTTTAAAGTACACTGTGCATTACAGATTTGAAGACCTCACACAGACCCTCAAAATCTTTACATACACTAGTTCCTTCTGCTGCTAAACCTTTGCAAAACCCCATATACCCACCCTCTTCCCCACTGACTCATTGTATCAAGAGCAGAGATAATGTCAACTTCAAAACTGAAGACTAGACTACCTGATGCAGCAACCCGGGCTCCTTACAACTTTCCAGAAGGAGGGCTCTATTCCTTTGTTAAGTACAGTGCAACTAACCGATAGAAGTTTATTAGGTCCTTTGACTGACCAGACAGTACTACATGGGGTCCCTTTTCCTTTGCCTATACTGTACATACACTGAATAGTTGGGCCTATTCTTTCCACATTCTCCTCTGCCCTCATACATCTGACAACACAGATTGCCAAACGATATTTTGCACAAGGGGTCAACTACTGAACTGTAATTGTTCAGTAGCTACTTTCTTTTAGGTAAGGGTAGAAGAGACTAGCTATGGTAAGCAGCTGTTCTAGGCGAAGGACACTCCAAAATGAAATAATTGTTTTTTTTGTCTTTGGTAGTACCATAGCCATTCTGCACCATGGTCTTCCACTGTCTTGGAGTTGAGTTCTCTTGCTTGAGGCTACACTCTGGCACACTGTTCTATCTTTTCTCTTCCTCTTGCTTTACTTTTGAAGTTTTTATTTGTTTTTCATTTGTTTGATGTCAGATACCCCCCAAATTGGGGGAAGTGCCTTGGTATATGTATGTATGTTACTGTTCTTAAAATATTTTATTTTAATTGTTCATTACTTCTTTTGTAGTTTATTTATTTCTTTTCCTCACTGGGCTGTTTTTCCCTGTTGGAGTCCTTGGGTTTTTTTGCCCAGTTAGGGTTGCAGCTTAGCTAGTAGTAATAACACTAATAATAATGATAATGTATGCGTTGAAGCAAAAGAAAATGAGATTTCAAGATTTTGCATATGTGTCAATTAAACCAAACTTCAGGAGAAGAAGCAATATGAACATCAGATGAGTATAGAAATAAGAAATCTATCATTAAATTTCTATTTTTTTATTAATTTATTTTTCAGGTAGTAGCCATATTATGCCTACTGTGCTTTGATGGTCTTCATAAAAAGAAGTAGGATCAAGTGACATCATGAGTGGCATACCGCGGTTAGAGAAGGAAAAGCGCCGAGCTCAAGATAAAGATAATCTTCGTGAAGTTGCCAATCTGTGTAATCTATTGGGTCAGGAATATTTGTTAGATGGAGACTATGATGAAGCTATTTCCCAGCATAAGGAAGAAGCAGGTATATGTGAAGCACTGGGGGATACTGTCGGAGTTGCTGTTGCCATTCGACTACTTGGTGAGGTGTATTGCAAGATTGGTGATTGGGATAAAGGTCTACAATATCAACATCGTTATCTATCCTTAGCCAAGGAAGCCAATTCTCTTGTGGAGAAACAGAGGGCTTATGCCACCCTTGGCAGAACACATTATCAAAGAGCTGAGGAATTTTCTTTACAAGGACGGGCAAAGGAGCAAGAAGATGCCCTTAAAGAAGCAGAGAAGGCTTGTTTACGATCACTCTCTGTTTGCGAACATCTCGAAGGGTTGGTTGATACTCGTGAGCACGGTCAGATGCGATGTCGACTTTATTTGAATTTAGGTTTGATTTTGGACAGTCGCCATAATAATAAGAAAGCCCGTAACTTTATAGGCCAAGCTTTGGATTTGTGTTCGTTGAATGGCTTCCATGAAGATGCCTATAAATGTCACTTAGCTTTGTCAGCAATACATTTTCGTGAAAGACAAATGCCTGAAGCACTCCAGGAGGGTCAAATGATGTTGAAGTTGGCCATAAAACTCAATGATAAAGAATTGCAGTGTGAAAGTCATTGTTTTCTTGCTGAAGTTCATATCACTAATTCTGATTATGTATCTGCCAAGAAATCTTATCATAAAGCATACAAAGTAAAACATCCTTCATTGGATGAGAGAAAAAGAATTGAAAGTATTTTGAAAATTGTTGTGCATCTGTGTAACATCGAAGACACTTTAATCCTTTTGAGAAATGACGAATGCGATGAAAAATTGAAGATTTATGAAAGTTTTGGGGATGGCCTGGCAAAACTTGGCCATTTTTCAAAGGCTCTTGATTACTATCATCTAATGCTCAATTTAGCTCTGAAACTTGATAAAGAACCAACCTTCCTCTGTCCAATTTATTCATCACTTGCTCAGACATACGCTGACAATAAACAATATGATGAGGCAAAGGAATATTTCTTGAAGGAATATGATATTATTATTAATAAAGATCCCTCTGATGCGTGTAAGACCATGCTTAGTTTAGCCAATGTATGTGAAAATAAAGGAGATGAATATAGTCAACTAGAAAAATTTTATGTGCAAGCAAAAGCTGCAGCCATCAAAGGAGATAATAAAAAATTACAACACAAAGTACTCTACACACATGCAAGTCTTAAGGGAATACCAGAAGATGTTAAGCTTCAACTTGAAGAAGAGATGGAGACATTGGCAAACACCAGTGGTTATGACCCAGATGCTGAGACTAGTGAGGAAGAGGAGTGTGATGACAAGGATGAGATAGATTTAGATTTGGTGTATTTTTCTGACAGTGAAAATGAGCAAGAAAATTTTGATCGACCTCGACAAGCTAGGCAGAAGAAGACCGTTATTATGAAGAGAAATGAAAAAGGAGAAACGCTTTTGCATAAAGCTTGTATTACAGGTAATTTGAACTTGGTGAAGAACCTTATAATGAAAGGGCATCCAGTAAATCCCCGAGATCATTGTGGTTGGCTTCCGCTTCATGAAGCAGCCAACCATGGGTTTACTGAAATTGTAAATGTTTTGCTTGATGCAGGAGCCTGGATAAATGACCGGGGAGGAAAACAGTGTGAAGGCGTTACTCCACTTCATGATGCAGCAGCATGTGGAAATATTGAAATTGTAAAATTACTGTTATCTCGTGGTGCATCGGCTATTATTAAGGATGATCATGGGGCAACACCCCTTGAAACACTGGTAAAATTTCGGAAGAGATCCAACTTGCCATGGGAAGAGGAGCAAACATGCATAGCATTAGAAGAGGAAATGAAAGCAATTATGAGATGTACTGGTCACAAGATACCAGAAGTAGCAACAAAGGTATCACAGAAAGAAAGAAGAGCTAGCGGTTCTTCCAATACTAACAAATGTAAAAAATATAACCTAGAAAGAGTTAATTCCTTAGATTCCAGTAGAAGTCTACAGACAACAGAAGAGCTAAGGAAAACTGATGCCCTTGGAATCAATGAGTATACTGGGTATGAAAGTGATGATTGTTTGCCAGATATTAATAGTAAGCCTAGGGAGGATGTTGAAGAGATTGAAAATGACGTATTTGATAACATGCAGGAAGATTCAGAGGAATTTATGAACCCTTTGCTTCAAGATATACAGAAAGTCAGTCAGTCAGCTACAGGAACATATCTCAGTGCTATTGGAAGTGTAGGCAGCGCTGCAAAACGTTTAGAGCTTAGAATGGCAGAAGAATCTTCTTTTGGGAAGACTTTGAAAAAAGAGAAGAAAGGCGGATTAGTTACCGAGTCTGAGGATGTCGGTGATGATTGGCTTGATGATGATTTAGGAATAACTTCAAAAAAGAGAAAAAGGTGTGAAAAATTTGAATTTGGTTTTAGGGAACCCAAAAAGGAGAGGCGTGTTTTAAAAGAGAAAAGGTCTCAAGAAAAATTTCCAAGTCGTTTGAAGAAATCCTATCAACCTAGATTGACATCTATGATGCAGAAGTCAACAGTACAGGAGAGAGATAGTGAAGATGATGTTATGATTATGCCTGACAATGTTGTATCAACTAGTCAAAATAATCCTGTTAATAAAAGTGATAATTCTTCTAATCATAGGATTGATGGTAAGGGTACTTCCCCTAATGGGGAAAATAGTGCAGTTAGTCATGCCAGTTGCAGTGCACTGCGCTTGCGAGTGCGAGTTCAAAATAAGTTGTTGCTTGTTCCTGTTGCTGGTGGGGGACAAGGGCGCACTGTTGAGTGGCTAGCTGCAGAGGTTACTCGCAGATACTATCAGCTGGCAGGGCTACGACCTCATCTTACTCTAACAACACAAGACGGTGCTGTTTTAGACCCAAGTGATCCTATTGCATTAGTTTTGTCTGCGGAACAGGCTGAACTGCAGGCACAGGTTACTGGCTGGGATCTTCCACCCTTACCAGAAAGGTACTCACAAGCTTGTCAGTCCCTGGGAGTAGTTCCAGTGTCTTGTTTAACTTCTGCTCTTCATCAAACTGAAGCATCAACATCATTGGATCTCAGTCGAATGGGACGTTTAACAACTCAACTTCATCCAGTCTTGCGAGGAATTCAGTGCCAGCAGTCTCTACACAGCCTAGTTCTGTCAAATTGCTGTCTTGGTGATGATGGTTTTGGTCACCTGATGGAAGCCTTGCCTACTTTGCCCTCTCTAGAAATCTTGAATTTAAAGTGTACGTCATTGACAACATCTAGTCTTCTTTCTTTTACAGAGGCCATTTCTTCAGGGGGAATGGTCTTGAAGAGTTTAGCATCTTTAGATCTCGGTTACAATAATTTTTCTGGGGCTAAGGTTTCAGACATAGGAGTATTGTTTGGCAGTTTATCATTGTCTTCTTTATCTTTGAAGCATTGTTATTTATCACTCACTGGTCAACATCAACTTCCAGTTACATCATCAGCAATAAAAAAACTGGAACTAGATTATAATACTATATACGATGCCCCTCTGACATCATTGTTGTCTTGCGTTTCCCAAGTTTCACACTTGTCCCTCAGTGGTCTGAACTGCCGCAATGATGTTGAGGTTAAAGTCCGTCTTGGCTTAGCACTAGCAAATGTTTTAGGTGCTGGTGAAGAGTGTCATCTCGAATTCCTTGATCTGAGTTCAAGTGGTCTCACAGATATAGACCTTGAAGATATTTCAGCATATTTGTATCGTTGCCCTCACCTGACTTCCATAAATCTCTCCCACAATAATCAGCTTTCATCTGCATCAATTAATACACTATTGAATGAATTGACCACAAATATGTTGCTTCCACTAAAATCCCTGAGCTTGCATGGAATCAAATCGACTCCTGATGTGCAAAAGAAAATTGCATCAGTAGTGCAACGTAAGGCAACACAGCAGAATATGATAAGTAAATTGTCAGTAACTCAGTCTGGTGATGACAGAATGCTTGAAGATATATGGAAAGCCCATAGTACTGAAAATGCAACTGTTTTGAAGATTGAGAAGGAACTATTTCTTTCTTGTTGAAGGATAAAAGGCCTGAAAACTAACTACGAAACTTTAGCAAAAAAAAAAAAAAAAAACTATTCATCCTTATTTTGTTTAATGCATAATACTTTTTATGTTGAGCTACGAGTGCCATATCTATTTGAGAGATGGAATGAGTCGTGTAAACCACCTTTCTGGTGATCATTAAGATTTCACTTAGGTTCACTTATCTTTAAGCTATAAAAACTATTTACCTGACTAAATGGGAAAAAATATGGGACTTGTTGGAACCGATAAGTGATTACCAACTAGATAAGGTACTTGGGGTCCATAAATAAAGGAATTGTATGGTTTATCAATCTTGAAAGTCATGAAGAAGCTAATTGACACATACCCAAAGAATTTTTATACTTTTCTGTTAGAATGAATTGGTTAATACTTCAATTTATTTTCAGAATTTCTTAATTGTACATAGTAATGTATTGAGAATTAATAAAACTAAGATATATTGACCAGAATCTTTTATCAGACCTGACCAATACTTTAATTCTTTTTCATACAAATGTTATGGAACCTTTCACTTCCGTCAATCACCTTTTTTGTTGATCCAGTTACTGCAGACTTAAATTGTAGAGATTCCATAGTTCAAATTTTTATGTATGATTTTGAAAATATTTTCTTTACCTCAATTATTAGATCTTTCACTTTTTTTTGTTACTAATCAAGATGTTATTATTTTAATTGTACATTACTTCTTATATCGTTTATTTCTTTTCCTCACTTGGCTATTTTTCCCTATTTGAGCCCTTGGGCTTATAGCATCCTGCTTTTCCAACTAGAGTTGTAGCTTAGCTAGTAATAATAATAATAATAAATGGAAATCTGTATCCCTGTGATCTAATCCTTGCTGGGTGGCTGCTTCATCCCCCCCCCCCTAAGTGTTTTTCATTACTGTACTGTTGAGCTCAAGGGAATTATTTCTTGTGGTTAAATCAGCCTCATAATGCCCTTTAGGCTATCTTAATAGATTACATCTTTCACCAAATGTATTTACATTTTACGGCCAACCTTCGGAATAATATAGCCGTTTACATTTTTCTTGATCGTCTTTCATCTTTCGTATGGAATTTCATTACGGTGCATAATTCAGCCTTGTCATCCCTCCCTTTATTTTGTCATTTGTTTTTGTGAGTGAGATAAGGGTGTTTATTTTTCTCATTTGGTTTAGGCGTGAGACGAGAGTTTGGTTGTCTGACCCATTAAAGATTTAAGATTTAAAGGCCATTCATAAATGGTACAGGCAAGGGACAGTGACAATGCACAAGCTGGCAAGACAATACCTAGAGACTGACCACATATACTTATGATCAGCACCCAAGCCAGGACCACGGAGGGCCAGGCAATGGCTGCTGATGACTTAGTAGGTAGACCTATAGGCTTTCCCAAACCCAACATCTTTTGCTCACAAGGATGGTGAAGTTGCAGACACTACAAGAAACTATCGTGCTTGAGTGAGTCTGCAACCCGAGTCTAGCATTATGCAAGCCAGGGATATTTCCAGGCCACCACAACTTATTACAGTCTATATTGACCATCTTTCCATACTGGATGAACTTTGCTTTAACAGCATGTGCTGCACGAATCTATATGGTTTGATTAAGGATCTTGGCAATCAGGCATGATTGAGAAAATCATCTTTTAATCGATCACTAAAATTGTAATATTTGTTGATACCAAATACTGTAGTTGGTGATACAAGGATTTAAATCATTTCAAAAGATTATACCATAATGAAAATATGTTATTTTTATAATAAAATAAATTTTTGAATATACTTACCCGGTGATTATATAAGCTGCAACTCTGTTGCTCGACAGAAAACTCTACGTTAAAAATCCGCCAGCGATCGCTATGCAGGTAGGGGGTGTACTTCAACAGCGCCATCTGTCGTGCAGGTACTCAGTACTCAATGTAAACAAAGAACTCAATTTTCTCCTCGGTCCACTGCGTCTCTATTGGGGAGGAAGGGAGGGTCCTTTAATATATAATCACCGGGTAAGTATATTCAAAAATTTATTTTATTATAAAAATAACATTTTTCAATATTTAACTTAGCCGGTGATTATATAAGCTGATTCACACCCAGGGGGGTGGGTAGAGACCAGCAATAAATGTTTACATTATTATGAGCTAAGGATTTTTTATTTCATTTTAGCAGTTATCAAAATAACAAACTTAAAATAAATAAGTACCTGGTAAGGAAGTCGACTTGAACAATTACTCTGCCTTTTTAAGTACGTCTTCCTTACGGAGCCTCGCGATCCTCTTAGGATGCTGAGCGACCCCTAGGAGCTGAAGTATCAAGGGTTGCAACCCATACAACAGGACCTCATCAAAACCTCTAATCTAGGCGCTTCTCAAGAAATGACTTTGACCACCCGCCAAATCAAGTAGGATGCGAAAGGCTTCTTAGCCTTCCGGACAACCCAAAAACAATAATAAAACATTTCAAGAGAAAGATTAAAAAGGTTATGGAATTAGGGAATTGTAGTGGTTGAGCCCTCACCCACTACTGCACTCGTTGCTACGAATGGTCCCAGAGTGTAGCAGTTCTCGTAAAGAGACTGGACATTCTTAAGATAAAAAGACGCGAACACTGACTTACATTCTTAAGATAAAAAGACGCGAACACTGACTTGCTTTTCCAATAGGTTGCGTCGATTATACTTTGCAGAGATCTATTTTGTTTAAAGGCCACGGAAGTTGCGACAGCTCTAACTTCGTGTGTCCTTACCTTCAGCAAAGCTTGGTCTTCCTCATTCAGATGGGAATGAGCTTCTCGTATTAACAGTCTGATAAAATAGGATAAAGCATTCTTTGACATAGGCAAAGATGGTTTCTTAACTGAACACCATAAAGCTTCAGACGGGCCTCGTAAAGGTTTAGTTCGTTTTAAATAGAACTTAAGAGCTCTTACAGGGCATAAGACTCTTTCTAGTTCATTTCCAACCATACGATAAGTTTGGAATATCGAACGATATTGGCCAAGGCCGAGAAGGCAGCTCGTTTTTGGCTAGAAAACCAAGTTGTAGAACATGTAGCCGTTTCGGATGAGAATCCGATGTTCTTGCTGAAGGCATGAATCTCACTGACTTTTAGCTGTGGCTAAGCATACCAGAAAAAGAGTCTTTAAGGTGAGATCTTTCAGGGAGGCTGATTGTAGCGGTTCGAACCTGTCTGACAAAAGGAATCTTAGTACCACGTCTAAATTCCAACCAGGTGTAACCAAACGACGCTCCTTCGTGGTCTCAAAAGACTTAAGGAGGTCCTGTAGATCTTTATTGTTGGAAAGATCTAAGCCTCTGTGACGGAAGACTGATGCCAACATGCTTCTGTAACCCTTGATAGTAGGAGCTGAAAGAGATCGTTCTTTCCTCAGATATAAGAGGAAGTCAGCTATTTGAGTTACAGAGGTACTGGTCGAGGATACGGATACTGACTTGCACCAGTTTCGGAAGATTTCCCACTTCGATTGGTAGACTCTAAGGGTGGATGTTCTCCTTGCTCTAGCAATCGCTCTGGCTGCCTCCTTCGAAAAGCCTCTAGCTCTCGAGAGTCTTTCGATAGTCTGAAGGCAGTCAGACGAAGAGCGTGGAGGCCTTGGTGTACCTTCTTTACGTGTGGCTGACGTAGAAGGTCCACCCTTAGGGGAAGCGTTCTGGGAACGTCTACTAGCCATCGAAGTACCTCGGTGAACCATTCTCTCGCGGGCCAGAGGGAAGCAACTAGCGTCAACCTTGTCCCTTCGTGAGAGGCGAACTTCTGCAGTACCTTGTTGACAATCTTGAACGGAGGGAATGCATATAGATCTAGATGTGACCAATCTAGGAGAAAGGCATCTATATGAACTGCTGCTGGGTCCGGGATTGGTGAGCAAAATATTGGGAGCCTCTTGGTCATCGAGGTTGCGAAGAGATCTATGGTTGGCTGGCCCCAGGTGGCCCAAAGTCTCTTGCATACATCCTTGTGGAGGGTCCATTCTGTTGGAATTATTTGTCCCTTCCGACTGAGACAATCTGCCATGACATTCAAGTTGCCTTGGATGAACCTCGTTACTAGTGATATGTCTAGACCTTTTGACCAGGTGAGGAGGTCCCTTGCGATCTCGTACAACGTCAGAGAGTAGGTCCCTCCTTGCTTGGAGATGTACGCCAAAGCCGTGGTGTTGTCCGAGTTCACCTCCACCACTTTGCCTTGAAGGAGAGACCTGAAGCTTTTCCAGGCCAGACGTACTGCCAGTAGCTCCTTGCAGTTGAAATGCATTGTCCTTTGACTCGAGTTCCATAATCCCGAGCATTCCCGACCGTCTAATGTCGCACCCCAGCCTACGTCCGATGCGTCCGAGAAGAGAACGTGGTTGGGAGTCTGAACAGTCAGGGGAAGACCCTCTCTTAGGTTGATATAGTCCTTTCACCAAGTCAGACAAGACTTTATCTTTTCGGAAACTGGGATCGAGACCGCTTCTAGCGTCTTGTCCTTTTTCCAGTGAAAAGCTAGATGGTATAAAAGAGGACGGAGGTGTAGTCTTCCTAGTGACACAAATTGATCCACGGATGATAGCGTCCCTACCAGACTCATCCACAGCCTGACTGAGCAGCGTTCCTTCTTCAGCATCTTCTGGATGGATAGCAGGGCTGGGGGCTGATCGTCTTGTTCAGCAACGTCCTCATCAGAGGGTTCCTCATCCGAAACTGATGAGGAAACGGCAACGGAGTGGGCAACGTCTGACTCGCTGAATCCGGTCGCACTGGTGGATGCGTGACGGAGCCGGACGCAATATCATGGAACTGCTGCACAGTCTGTGAACTGTCAACAACCATGGGTGCGCGAGGAAGCACAGCGTCAACCCGAAACTGTCTAGACCGTCTGGGTTGTGCAGTCAACACCCTACCGGGTTGCTGAGGTTGACGCACTGCGTCACAACAAGTCACCTCTGCTGGTTGTTGAACGTCCTGAACGTCAACAACCACCTCCGAGCGTCGCTTAACGTCAACGTGCGGCTGGCAACCCACACTGGGTCGCATCGGTGGAGGAACCACCTCAACTGGCAGACGCGAGTAGGTTACCTCAGCGTCAACAGGGCGCACAACCGACCGGTTGGAAGGTTGTTGGCCAGAAGGTTCTTCTCCGCATTTAAGTCCTCTATCAAGGACGCAAGCTTGGACTGCATGTCTTGCAGCAAAGCCCATTTAGGGTCTACGGGAGCAGGTGTGGCAACAGACGGGGTTAGCGACTGAGGCGGAACCGTTTACCATCCCTGAAAGCCTTGTTATGCGTGACATAATAGTACAGCAAAACTTCAAAGGCTCGACAACAGCTGAGAAGTTGACCTGTAAACAACTTGGAGCGTCTCCTGGCTAGGCGCCAGGGAGAGTCTACCAGAATTGAGAAGTCTATCTGGGCAGAGGCATGAACTCCCAAGCCGAGAACTTCTCTCGTGTCATATCAGACTCTCGCTCTATAAACCAGTTTAAAAGAAGGGAAAGCAAAGGCTGTATCCCCCAAACTCCTCCTGGTGAAAAACCAGTCGCCTAGCCAACGTAACGCTCTCTAGGAGAGCGAGAGAGCACTAGCTTAAAAACAACGGCTTCGAAGTAGCTAGGCCTAGTGTAAGTTCTGACGTTTAGGCGAACGAGGAGCAGCAGTTACAAGATCCGGACGAAGATCCTTAAAAAAATCATCATGATTTAATTAAAGTCCATAGGAGGCTAAGCAGCTTAAGGCTCCTCTCCATCTGACAGAGTCCTCAAGGGAATATCAGTAGGAGGGAGAACAGCAACTTCCTCATCTACAGGAACCTTGTCCGATAAAAGCTGAGTCTCTCACTGGTGCATTAGTAGCGGACCAGAACGCAACGTCATGTAACTGCTTGACAGTCTGTGAACTGTCAACAACTGAACTGTCAACCACAACAGGTGCGTGAGGACGTACAGCGTCCACTCGAGACTGCTTTGACTGCCTAGACTGAGCAGTCAAAACAACTCTAGAATGCGGAGGTTGACGCACAGCGTCAAAACAAGTCAACTCCGATTGTTAGTGAACGTCTAGAACGTCAACAGGAGCATCAGCCAGTGGCCTAACGTCCAAATGCGGCTGAAAAAACCACACGAGACAGCATCGAGTGTGGTTCTAAACAACCTGACTGACGTGACTAAGCTACGCCAACGTCAACAGTAAGCACAAAGGAACGTTAGGTTGGCTGAAAGCCAGGATATCGATGAGATAAACGGCTAGACTCAACGGACTAATCGACAGAATAGTCTTCCATAAGGGAGGCAAGCATGTACTGCATGTTTTGCCATACAACCCCTTAAGGATCAACAGAAATGGTTGTGGTAATAGACGAGGGTAACGTCTGTGACCGCAACACTTTGCCTACAAAAAAAGACTTTCGGAGTCTGTGTTACGCTTTTGTTAGGCGGCGAGCAGTTATCCGATGACTGCAAAGGGTCAGAGCTGTCCTAATGGCTGTAACCAGGACGCTGGACCTGTCCTGAAAGGACTGACTTTCGCTTAAGGGCTTCGAAACCTTGTGACAGGTTTCTTATGCGAAAAGCCTACGGATGGCGAGGAGGAACAACGTCTCTCTCGTCTTATGGTAGGGGAGATCTTGGTAAGAAACACCCGATACCATAGAGGGAAAACGTCTGTTCGTTGGTCAAGGCCTCTCGAACCCATAAGTCTTTTGACATTACTTCTCCCCTGGGCTTGGGAGCTTGCAAGAGGTCCCGGACTAGGTGAATGACAGGCACGAACAGACGAACCCTCGGACGCAACACTGTAACACTTTGCGCCTCGGACGCAACACTGTAACACTTTGCGCATATCACTTTATCACTTCGATTTTCTGTTTTGCACTTATTTCTACCTGAAACACGCAATTCTACCCTTCATTAAAAGGTAGTAATTGCGAAATTAGTCGTATAATGCAAGCTCATAATACCAGCAAAAAACAGAAAACATATTTTAAGATAAAAAGAAAAATCAGTGGCTGGGAAAGAGACTAAACACTAGTTCATATAACTACGTTTTCAATCTCTCACCGCACATAGCCTGGGGACGAGAATAAAAACCTAAAAACGTTTTATCCTTCCTCCCCGTACAGAGACTAGGGACGAGAGTAACACGAGAACAACGTTACCCGCTTGAACGGAACGTTTTCTCTCCTCTCTCTCCCTCCGTCTCTATCTCTCTCTCTCTTGATTTCGCACCTAAGAGAAGAGCCCAATTATATATCGTCAGAAAAACATGTTATTTGACTAAAGGAAAAAACTGAAAGGTTTTTCAAATAAAAAGTTCCTTTAAATTAGAATTTAAAACATTTAAGCTAAGAAAGAATGAACAAAACGTCAGAATCGATTTACTCTTACTGCAAAGTGAAACCGTGATACACTCTCTCTCTATCGTAACGATAGAGCGCATGTTGAACGTCCTGAACGTCAACAACTGCGTAGCATAAAAAACTAAACGTTAGTTCATCTTTGAAAACAGTACGAAGACTATCAAAGAAATTCTTTCATAAAATATTACATTTAAAAAGTTTTAAATCCTTTAAAAGCTAAAGACGATATAAAGGGCTCAATGTTGATTAACTTCGGTTTCCAAGTTGGGACCGCCTACTCTCAGGAAAGGTCTATATAAACAAAGCATTAAAATTTATTTTATATGTTTATAAAAAATGGAAAGTTAATCGAAGAGGCCTAATAAAGGCGGAGAGATATAAAATATATAGAGGAAAATCTATAACGTGATAAGATAATTACTAAAAGCCTAAACACACTTCCGTGTAAGGGAAGGGTCGGCCATTTAAAAGTGAAAGAAAGTCCATACTCTCTTTGTCACCATAATTAAATCTATCCAAAACGAGTTCAAGTTTTGAGATGAAGATAAAACTCCTGCATAGCGAAAGCTCAAAACTAGAATAGTGTACTTCACCAATAGTTGTGAAAACAAATCCAGTTAGCAACAGCGAATTAGTAGGTCTTGCCGGTAGCCCGACAGAGAGAAAATTGAGTTCTTTGTTTACATTGAGTACTGAGTACCTGCACGACAGATGGCGCTGTTGAAGTACACCCCCTACCTGCATAGCGATCGCTGGCGGATTTTTAACGTAGAGTTTTCTGTCGAGCAACAGAGTTGCAGCTTATATAATCACCGGCTAAGTTAAATATTGAAAAATGTTTGTTCCTACGCAAATATGAACCATTCTCTCTTTACTATGGATAGTGTATATTTTTCTGCTGTAGCTGGAAGCTAGCTATAAACTTTTATGCAACGTAAATAACCTGTTGCTAGTTATAGGACTAGTCCTGTGACCCCCATTTACACACTCACCTACAGTATTAAGTTGGATGTAAAACAACTCTATCCCCATTTTTAGGCTGACTTAGAGTTAGCAAGAAAAACTTCCTGGAGGACAATCTGAGCAGACAAACTCAGTCTGCTTCAAGGTGCCTTTTTCTCCCTCTTATCCATCAAAGTTCTGACCCTGGAAGGGGGGCCATAGAAGAAATGTTGATCTAGGGTGTCTTGTACCTGGAAGTTTCCAATCTACAGTTAGCCAGTACAAGATAACTAGGAACCTCTACTAGAGGACTGCCATTATCCATGGGACAACTGCGTTTTCTCACCTTCTGTCTAATGAAGAGACTCGTTATCAAGGTAAGGGCATCAAGAGATGACCCTGATAGCTCCGCAGTGCAAGTAAGCAGAATACTGTAGTACCCAGACCATCTACTGCCTGCAGAGATATCGAGAGCTTCTCACTCCTTTGCTAATCTTATCATACAACCTCATGCAGAGATTCTTGTTCTGTGTACCTCACACCTGGAGTTAATCCAGCATCTCTTTCAGAGAAGCTTTTCGCAAGCAATCGAAAAGGATGGCTGGATACCCTCATAGGGCATCTTTTGCTGCCAATCAGGCGAAGTTGTTCAGCATTAGTTTTAGCTTCCTTCAATTTCATCTCTTAAAAAAATTTGGGGGCGAGACTAGAAATGGGACTCATTGATCATATTAACTTTTTATTATGCAAATTTGAGATTAATTTGCAACCTGTTGTTTACAGTAATGCCCTCTGTACATTTCAGATTTATAAAAGCGATTATTACAAAAGAAATCCTTATTTTTGGGGAGGTGCTGCATGGTCTGTAAGGACTTTCCTGTGAGAGGCTAGAACAGGGAATCCAGTATGACATAAATACCAAAGAAATGTAGTCTCCCTGCTCTAGGGGACCAGTATATCAATGTGAATAAGGGAGACCCTCAAGTTCCGGCCCACTAGACCTTAACATAGCACTGCAATAGCTAAGATCTGTCTGCCATAAGTGACATCATTACTTCATCATATGTCTTGGATAGAAACCAATGTCCTTGCCTACAAGCACATCAACTCACGCTCTTTTTTTTTTTTTTTTTGTCTCCATCTTTAGAACATTTTTATCACCTGTTCCTTGGCTTTCGCTTTTACTACCAGGTCATTTTCAGTAAGTAGTTCCGAAGGGTCTTTTTCTACAATTAGTAGCTTTTTCAGTCATTATGGAAAATTATGAGTTACTTTTTGATGGATACCAACATTTATCTTAAAATTCTTTTGATCTTATGCTTTAACCCATCCAGCAAGTCTATCCAGTATACTTTAGCTTCATAAACCAATGCTTATTATGGCTTTCAATTTCAAAATTGCAGTAGTTTCCTCGTTTCCATTGCTTTAATGCTTAACTGTATTATTCACGCTACTATTGCTTTCAAAGTATTGTGAAATCATAATCATAATGTGCATGGATATATTTAGCAAACACTGATTTAGAGAATTGTTATATTTAGTCCAAAGTATTAGTACAAATAATTTTTAAAACGTCATCCAAGAATATGCTATCCACTACATATAAGGTTATGTTGTTAATTTTAAGTCGAGCATTTTTTTTTTTTGTAAAACAATATTAAATAGTATTCTAGAAGTTTCATTCTGACTATGACCAATATATGGAATGATCTTCCCTATCAAATATATTGTAGTTAAATCGGTAGAACTTAAGATCAAATTGGAACAGATGCTTGTCTGCTAGGGTAGAGTTCCACTACCTTGTGAAAGATCATTTAGTCAAAAGGCAAGCCCGTTATCTGTAACATAAAAAAGGCTCTTAGTAACGGGGGATTTTGAGGAGGGAGAAGTCTAATTGGAAAGGGATCTCTGGTAGTGGTATCACTCACCCCAGTTTTAATACAGACACCCTTTAGGGGTGAGCGAGCTGGATATATTCTTAGCACTCCATGCAACTTTTTCTCTGGTATATTTAGCAGTAATTATACCTTTGAAATGGTGCTTTAAGGAGCATTTCACTGGGCGACACAGGTTCCTCGCCCAGAAATTGATTTTTCCTTCGTCAAAATCCCTTATGTGGGCAGAAAAGGGTTTCGTACCTGTGACAGTAGAAGCTACATTGGCCTCATTTAATAACTCCTATTTATCTTTCTGCCGAAGAAAGTGATTCCACTTAAAGGGGGCTAGATAGCCCATGGTAACTTCATCTCCACCCATGGTAACTTCATCTCCACAGATATTGCTTAAAAGCATTTGATAAAAGTTCTTAGTGTGACAGTCATTGGTTTCAAAGAGGTATCCAACTATTCAATCCAGCTTAGACAACCTGATAGGTGTACACCGGGAACAGTGATGTTAAAGTCGCATGACTAACAACAGTACACCTGCAATCTTGTTATCTGGCTCATCAGCTTAGGTAGCATATTTTTGGGTCACTTTATGGTTTTTATTACATGTGCAAAATAGGTGGAAACTGGGTTTGAAAAAATAGTTGAAATAACATAAGATTTAATATTAAAATAGTCAAATACGTACTGTAGACGGGCATACATAAAAACATCATTTACACCATAATAAATAAAAAAAGTAAGAAAGTGTGCTTAGTTTCAGTGAACATGTCATACCTCATGTCAAGAACAAAAAAAGTTAATTTCTTGTACATTTTTTTTTATTAAAATGATGTAATTAGATAGGGATTAAAAAAACTTGAAATATCAAATGGCTAATTGTATTAGTGACAATATAGGGTTGCAGAGGGTTATTAAAAAGTTCTTTTGTGTCATTGTCTTACATGTCAAGTTGAGTGAGAGACTTGGAACCAATTAGTGACTTGCCATGAGGTATGAAAGTACAGTAAAAGGTGAAAGTGTAGTCTCAAGCAACCTTTTAAACAGCTCTCCAACTGAAAATAAAAAAAAAATACCCATATAATATTGATTAGAAAGTAATATAAATTACTTTACACTTGTTGAAAATAGAAAAGTGTGGGCTGTAAAATATAGAAATACTATTTTACATTTGTTTCCACTAAAAAAATAATGTTCTTTTTGACATCACAAGTATTTTGATAAGATGTGTTTAACATATCAGCTGATAATGAATTCTGTATTATTTGTGACATATACTAATTATGTGAAAAAGAGATGATAGTACAGTATATGTTTACAACAGATTGACAAATGATTGGCTAGTCATTTGCTTTATGTATAATTTATTATTTGATGTAGCATATTCTAAAGTATTAATACATAGAATAACATAGTACTGTATAGGGTAAGTTCGTTATACTGTAAGTGAATGTTTTGGTGGGCCAGCCTACTAATATTTATGGGCGGCTTGGCTTTCTTTCATTTTTTGGTTGAGCTCGCTTACCTTTTCACACAATAAAAGGTGTAGATTCCATTTTCGAATGGTGTGTATAAGTAGATATAATTAGTATTTAATAGGCTAGTCTGCATAAAGTACAGTATATAATTTAGTTAACTAGAACATAATTGTTGGTGTTTAGCCTACCTTAGCTTTGAAAATCTCTTATCATTTCTAACAATCAAGAAACGGTTTCTCTGTGGGTTTCCTTCCTACCTTTGGGACTAAGGTAAAAAAAGGCAATAAAGTATAGGTTTACCTATCTAATTACCCTTTTCTCTTTGAAAAAAAAATGTAGGCAGTGTAAACAAATGGATATCAAAACGGTGTATAGTGTAATCAAATTAATAATTTAGAATTGTCATATGTAAAAGCTACTAATACTCAATAAAACGAAACAACTTCCATCCGAAAACTGTATAAGACGAGAGATGGAAAATCCTTAAATAATACACACAGAGAAGTCTAAAATCCCACCATAGTCAAATGAGATAGGCAGTAGTGTACTCACCCATAATGAAATGCTCACTTAAAAAATCTTAACAGTATCAATAGCTGTTATTTTCATAGGTATGATCTAAAAAATGTGAAAATGGGAGACTTAGCGAGTATAAAAAAACATGGATTTGTAAAAGTGAAGGCAAACAAATTAATGGATTCCTAAAAGAATACTTACGAGTGACTGTTCTAAACGCTAGGAAATTTGCGAAGTGAAAACCTAATGTACAATTTCTCAAAGGGAAATGGTACAATTTTAACACCATGTGGTACAGTATATAATATAAAACTAGAAAATTACAAAACTAAAGATTTTGATGGTTCCCGAGTATAATCAGTCTAGTTGATTACAATAACAATAACATCCCTTTACATAGGAAACAAAAACCTGGATTGCCTTCAATATTAAACATAAATTATCAATTAAAAGCTATAACTGCAAGAGTTATTCCAACCAAATTTGCTAAAACAATACGCTAATGAATGGGTAATAAATTACAAATAAAGCAACTTGAATTTCGTTTGTGATTTTACACTTATCTTTGGAGTTTTTCTATCTTACTGATAAAATGGAAGCAGTAAAAAGTACCTGATGTTAAATCAGCATACAAATACAGACTACAACTTTCAAATGCAATATCTTACCAGGCCCTTAATTAAATACAGTACTGTACAGAAGGTCCTCAACTTAAACTTAATTGGTTCCATAAAGCTGTTTGTTAAGTCTAATTCTGTCCTAGCGCAGGCCTAGCCGGAATCCTGTGCCATGATTTCAAGCTATGAAAGTCAACAAATAGTCAGATTTTGTATGAAATGGATCTCAGGTTATTACAAATGTCGCTTTGCTTACTGTATTTAATGATATAATATTATTACAGTATTTCTTTATCTTATCTTTGTTATTTTCAATTGGACTTGTGCTTGCAAGATGGGGACCTCCTGTACTGCAATGGGTAAATATTCCATAACCAAACTGACTAATATCTATACATGTAACTAATACCTATACAAAAAAACCAATGTGTCAAGTAATGTAAATACATATTGGGTTGATAAATATATGCTGTACCAAATTTATCACTTACAAAAAGGATGCATTGATTTCAGCAGTACTACCTCTTTCATTACATTTTTTTGATGCATCCCAAGTAACTTGGATGGAGGTTACCCAAAATATTTATTAAAATATATTTCAAAATCAATTATATACGAAATAAAACATAACCAACAACATTGAAATTACGGTACATATAACAGTCTCCATACCGTCTTTACAGTACGGTACCTATTTTGATTGAGTATTAAGCTCAGATTGAGAGCTGTTCTCAGTTTCCTCAAGGCTGGAGGTATCTTGGGTATCATTACTAGGATCTGCAGCTGAATCACTTTCACTGCTACCAGGCATGTTGTTTTCTTCACCCGAGGTCTTTTCAGACACAAACACTCGCTTCATATTTAGTTTCTTGTTGGTCTTACACACGTACTTCAACATGCGCGCTGGCTTCTTGCAAAACACTGGGTCACATTTCTTTACCTTTTTCTCATCTTCCTCGAAGAAGATATTTGTTCCCATCGCATGTTCGTAACCTCCGGTGAAAACAAAGTTCTCCACTTGTAAAATAGGTTGTTCAGAGTCAATAGCTAGAATTTTAAACTTACTAAAAGAATCTTGTGCGAAAATCTCCGAGTCAATGACTCCATGCAATTCTACAGCAATGAGGGTCTCTTCCTCTTCATATTCACTATCTGAATCTGCCATGGTCTTTATACAAGCCAGGTCTATATTACACAAAATTCAGATTTCTAAGACAAATTGTTTTATGTAAAACGTCAACTGGATTTTTAACCGCTAAAATAAATAAAAATATTTAACTGATTTTCCTTAAACACAATGGTCCTACACTGTTATTAGCATGTTAAAAACAATTCAATGCTCCCCCACATTTGGCATATCTATGATTCCTAAATTGGCCCCTTCATTTGCATCCGTGTCCATAGCTTCCTCATCTCGTCCACTGAGCGCCTGAATTTTTTGCTTCAGCTGTTCTAACTCTTGAGATTTAGCAGAGCAATAGTTCAGATACACAATTTTCAATCCCATAATAACAGCCAATTTCTGTCTCAAATTATATCTTGCAGAGTGTTTTTTGTGTTTGATGGCAGTTTTAAATTGTACTTCTAGATCTTGCACCTGAAATAACAGAATACGACTTACAATCATTTAACATAAATACCCTGTTTAGCTAAAGGTAATTATTTTCTTTTTGAAATTAATGTTGTTAGCACATCATACACTGATCACACTATTTTACAATTAACTGCAATACCAAGTCATAAAAAAAATCCAAAATTGTCACCCTCACGATTCTTTGTCACAGTCACTACCTTTTATATAAATTTCATTTTTTGTGTTACTCGAATTTTGCAAATGATAAGAGAAATTTCTACTACAGTACAGTATGCTGATTAATGAATTCTAAGCAATGTATATAAGTAGTAAGCTGGCCAAGACATAAACCATCTGCCTGGATACTACCACTAAAGGAAACTGTGCTTCCTAGGCTGTTGACCAGACTGGCTAATGTAAAACCTCCTACCCTAGTATTGCAAAGCACTTTCCCTTACCCCACACACACACCCAATGGCTAATCATACTCTGTAGGATATTTTTACTATAAAGTTGGCAAAAAAATCATTGATAATGAAGCAGAGAAATTTAATTTGGGGGGAATGGTGATAATACAAAACTAAAGGGAGTATTATTATTATGATTATTATTACTAGCCAAGCTACAACCCTAGTTGGAATAGCAAGATGCTATAACCTCAAGGGCTCCAATAGGGAAAAATAGCCCAGTGAGGAAAGGAAATAAGGAAATAAATAAATGATGGGAACAAATTAACAATAAATCATTCTAAAAACAGTAACAACGTCAAAATAGATATGTCTTATATAAACTATTAACAACGTCAAAAACAGATATTATTATTATTATTATTACTATCCAAGCTACAACCCTAGTTGGAAAAGCAAGATGCTATAAGCCCAAGGGCTCCAACAGAAAAATAGCCCAGTGAGGAAAGGAAATAAGGAAATAAATAAATGATGAGAATAAATTAACAATATATCATTCTAAAAACAGTAACAGCGTCAAAACAGATATGTCCTATATAAACTATTAACAACGTCAAAAACAGATATGTCATATATAAACTATAAAAAGACTCATGTCAGCCTGGTCAACATAAAAAAATTTGCTCCAAATTTGAACTTTTGAAGTTCTACTGATTGCACTCATCCATTGAAAAATAAATCTTGACCTAATTTTCATATTTGACCATTAACAGAAAAACAATTATCAAGGAAAGAATTAGAACCAAATAGTATGACAGTTAGGCTATAAACTTTCATAATTGTACATCTGTAGAATAAATTTCCTTTTGATATGGATCATACCATATTAGCTTTTCCAAATCTGTTCTCTGGTAGTGCTAAGCCTAATATGCTGGATGATTCAAGTTATCTCAAAATTGATAATAAAAAAAGACGTAATTTTAGCAAGTAACAGACACCAAAGTTTTAAAATCTTCACAACGAAATAAGGAAAGCTAAGAAAACAAAGGCAGAACGAAACCTGCATTTAATATTCAAGACACATTATTATATCCTCAACAGGTATTGATGACTCAAGCACTTGACCAAACACCCCTGTTCCGAGACAGTGCTTTATGGCTCTCATAACTCAACAGTATTACATTCCCTTGAAGAGGAATGCGAAACTATTCTGAACTTTTTAAAAGTTTAAAGGCCCCTCATGAATGGTAGAGTAAAGGGATAGTGACGTTGCCCTACCAAACAGGACAATGCTCTAGAGACTGACCATATATACATATGATCAGCGTCCAAGCCCCTTCTCTATCCAAGCTACGACCAGGGAGGGCCAGGCACTGTCTTCAGATGACTCAGTAGGTACACCTATAAGCTCCACCCTACCATCCTTAGCTCATGTGGATGGTCGGGTTGTAGATACTAAAAGAACTAATGAGATTGAGCGGGACTCGAACCCATGTCTGGCAATCACTAGGCAGGGACGTTACCAGTAGGCCACCACAACCCTTTTTAAGGGAATGCTAGCAACCATATTATTCTTTTCTCTCGTTCTTTTCTTTGACTGATTTTCTTTCGTGCTGTTTATTTCTTCTCTTTTTTCTGATGTTCGTTCTCCTGATTATTCTCCTCTTTTTTAGTCGTGATTTTAGCATTATTATATATATTTTTCCTTCCCGAATTTAATCGGGCTAGCTCTGTAAGAGTCGAGCTAGATATGTCATAAATAAACTATAAAAAGACTCATGTCAGCTTGGTCAACATAAAAACATTTGCTCCAACTTGCCTAATGTACTAGTCAAAGACAAACTAGCTAAAGATGTGACTCAAGTGGGATGAAAAAATGAAAGCATATTGAATATTAGGATTTTTGGAAATATGGCAACAACCTGTGATGACCTAGTCACTGCAACCAAGACCATAAAAAACATAAGCCTTTAGGAAATGCTGCCAAATGCAGTTGTAGTTAGGCGAGTAATGACAGTAATAATAATGATGACCTATTCCCTTTCAGGCCTATCTAGAAATGGAAATTCTAACGTAACGTTTGCTATGCTTGTCCATACTGTATATTGGTTAAAGTAGCTTCAGGTGATTTTAAACCTAATCCCAGATAACTGGAGAGTTTTCAGAGGAAGTGTACAGCAGAGCCATACCCGCTATTTTCCTTGTGTCACACTAAATATGGTGGCCGCCTTTGGAAGGGGCAAGTGTCCTTGTGACTACCACAGAGTGGCAACTTGTTCCTGCTCTTATAATATTTTATTTTCCTCTTTTCCTTTCCTCACTGGGCTATTTTCCCTGTTGGGGCCCCTGGGCTTATAGCACCCTGCTTTTCCAACAAGGGTTGTAGCTTAGCAAGTAATAATAATAATAATAATAAAGGTATCCAAGTCTGATGGGATACCAATAGCAGAAAATCAAAGGACTAACAAGACTGAATTGGTTTCGAGGATGTTAAGAGTAAATAAACCTTAAGAGTTAATCAAGTGAGAGAAGCAATGTGGAATTCTGCCAAAGCAAAGGATTCAAGTTATTAAGAATTATGTTTACTAAGTCCAAAGAAAAGCTGGTAACATACAGAAGTAACAAATTGATTTTATGTTGAAAAAGGGAGATGGCATCAAAGAAAAGGTTTGTATGTTAGTTATAGCCACTGAAGTTTTGCTTAATACACCATATATTACTACAAGCTATTTTAACGGTAAAGTACATCGTAAATAATACCCTCACATGGTTCAGATTAGGCAAATACTGTACCATACTTAAAAATTGTACAATCTAATTATAGTATTATTGAATCAAAATAGGTAAAACTCACGTACTGCACGGTGTTGATTTTAATCGCAGAATTTAGTTTGGACAAATTAACATTATGAAATAAAAAATACTAAAACTTACAATAAATGGACAAGCTTTAAAAACAAATTAAAAAGTCTTTGGTACCTCTAATCAATTCTTTCAAGTCCAGCTAGTATTTAAATCCTTCTTGGGCCTAAATAAAACAGCCAAGCAAAAATTTTAGTAAACATTCATTCCATATTGTATATACATATTATAAAAAGACAAAGCACAAAACAATGCAATATTGTACTAAATTAAAGTACTGTACAGTATGAACTATATTTTTTTTATCATGCCAAAACTACCGTAATTCAATTATTTTAATACTAAAGTACCTCTTACTTTGTTTAATCAAAACCAGTAATTAATGGCACCTCCTCTTACCTGAGAGTATAAAGTACTTATGTGTCTATTTGCCAAGTTGAGCCTCAGACGAGTTTCTGCTTGCTGCCGCTTCATTGAGGCTAAATCTTCTCCTTCCTCAGACATGGTATCCTGAGTAAAACATAAACCAAAATTTCATTGAATTAGACATGAAATAACTTATAATGCACCTTCATTAAAGAAAACAAAAACATGAGCAAAAGCAAATTTTATAATAAAAATGTACAGTATTTCACTACAGTACTTACCCAATATTCATATCCTTTATGCTCTCTGGTGCAAATTCATAAAAAAAAAAAGGGGGGGAATGAGAATTAAACCTGGATTATGGTTACCCCTTATCTGGTACTGCGCAGAGTACACAATCTCATGAACATGGGTCACTTTGTTTCTTGTCAAACAGCAAGTTTCGCTGATCTATGAAATCAGGAGTTTCTTTTAAGGATTACAATTAAAAATGCTTCAAATTGGTACAGTATTGTTGTTCTACATTAATTTGTTATGTTTTTAAGGTGTCTCCTCTTCTGAATTATATTTAGATATTGTACTGAGAAATGTAATATTTCCTTTAATCAGTCTCACTTTGACCCCTCAAAATTATTTGCAATCTCATTTAATACTAGATAGACAAGAAAAAAATAGAAGCGGGATCAGCTACAACCGAATCTAGTAGTAAGTCTGATGACTGATTTCCGTCTTGGCCCCTTCTCCCTCACCCAAATTTTTCTTGTTTTCACCTCTAGGTCTTTCTTCACTATTGAAGTATCACCCTGTAATTCCCCTCGAGATTTAAGGTCCTTTCCAGTGTCAAATTGACAATTTAAAAGAAAATTGTGCTACACTCCTACTTTTCCTGAGGGCTTGCCTACTTGTACCACCACAATTGAGTACATGGCAGGAATTTTGAAGACGGTCAACACTGTAACGCATCAATTATCGGTATTCTGCTCAATAACCAGTTTCTCATGCCTAGGCGTATGTAGATTACAACATTATATTGCAAAGTATTAAGAGAGATAGACAGGATAGCCCTCCACTAACAAAAATTTATTACTGTACTTCAGGTCATTATATTCCCCACTGTATGAGGTAGTTTATATGCTAAAAATTTGCAGCATTTTATTGACCTGGCATATAAAACCCCCATTTATTATACTAAATACCTAAATAGATATACGAGTGTACTAATCCTACTATTTATACCTTATGAAACACAAGCATAATGGGATTCCTGACTTTCCCTCTAAGGCCAGCAGCCACCCAACTATGGAAACCTCTTTCCAATTCTTCACATCCTTCCTTCACCACCTGCAATTTTGAGGATGATAGTGATGATGCCAATCAAGACATCCTTATTCTAAAGGACAAAAGGCTTGTACTGTATATGCATCGAAACAAATAATAATTAATTCAGATTAGGGTTGTGGCTTTACCTTTGCTACAGCACCTTAGGTGACTGTGCTATTTTACCTAGTTCTTGGATATTTAAAAATTTTATCTCATAAATGAAGTTTGCTTCTCCACATACTGAATAAGATTTTTCATCTTTTTTGATACTGTCTGAGCAAAGATCTGGCAGTAATTTTACTCTGCCCCCCCCCCCCCAAAAAAAAAAAATTCTTGTTAGTGGTAGCCAGTAATCACTATGAATTTCTCCAAAGATCAAATTTTTTTTAAATAAAAAAATTCTGGTAAATGAAAAAAAAAAGATCTTGATAGTGGAAGCCAATAATCACAACGAACTTCTCCTATGGTCAAATTTTTTAATCCTGCATGTCAATGCCGCTAGAGAATGTCATCTCTGAAAAGAAATCAGTTTGTCAAATACTCTAATGGTTTTCCCTCTCCTCTTTCATCAGATGACAGCTAATCCTTTATACCCTGGCCACGAGAGTCTTAACCGAGTTATTAGTCTTTCTAAAATTTGTTCTATTACTTCACTTCTTCACATCCCTGGCAAAATAATCTCTTTTTTAAGGTTACAATTACAACTGGTCATCCCTATAAGACAGCAACTACTGTAGTATACTATATTGGAACCTTGTGAATATCTGATGAGCCATCCTTAGCCCAAAACACGGGCATTTGAATTCTTAAACTTTTGCACCATCCACAAACCGGTCGAGTCCCTTGAATGCGAATGAATAGCTATGTTGAAGTAAGCATCTGTCAAATCTATTATAAAAATCTTATCTCCACCTTTTACAGCCTCCAAGACTGTACGACTAATTCACCATTGAAAACTTGGTGGGAACAATATATAATTGTTTAAAATTGACAAACCTAGCACTGACCTAACACCTGACACTTTAAGACACCAGAAATAGCCAATTGTACGAACCTGGGAGAGCATCTTTGACTTCCTCATCTATTTGCTTCTTCAGCAGCTTTGCAACTACTACTTTCTAGATGAAGGATTTGACAAGTAACTTGAAAAACGTTATTGGATCTGCAAAAACAGGAGGGTGGAGTTCAAAGGAATCCAATATCCTTCTCTTACCACTAAAGAATTCACAGCTCCAGGTGAAGGCTTTCCCAAACCTGATAAAAATGGGCTAGCTTTCCCCCTACTGGAACTTCCTGGCCAACAAAGTTTCAATTCTAATATAAAAGTGACGAGTCCTACTGAAATTTCTACAGATCGCTAAAAATTCAGAGGGTGTATCATTACCAAAAACTTGCCTCTGTTACAGAAAGGACAGAGGCTTGAGAGGAAGGAGGAACAGCATGATAAGAAGGAAGAACAGGCCTGTGTGTGACTGACCTTAAGCATCAAACTGTTTCCTGTCAGACATCCAAAGTTGGAGACGTAATCAAGTCCTCCTAGGCACCTGAGATTGCTGATCGACAGACATATTCCCTGCACTTTACTACAAAATTAGCAAAAAACTTGCAGCCTTTAGCGTACCATCCGATAATTTTCTATCCAAACAGCTAAAAAATATAGAGTGAGATTATGATCTGAGTGACCCATAAACTTCTCTGTAATGAGATCAGATAAAACTCTTAGTAAAGAATCATCACGAGAAAGAATTTCAATCAAACTCACAATACCCTTAATCACAACAAGCACCTCTGTAGTCTGTAAAACTGAATTACAGTGACCCTTATTTATCGCAGTAGATAGGTTCCAAGAACGGCTGCAATACAGTACAGGTACTTGAATTTCTGCAAAGTACGGACACCATATTCATTTAATTATTTGACGTATATTTGGATTTTTGCAAACCCTCCCTGTACTGTTAACAACCCATCATTTACTCTATTAATAACAGGGACAACTGGGAAGCAATATGAAATCGGTGGGTAAGTTTACAGTACCATATAACAAGGGCTAAATAACAGTACGTAGTGCTGTATGGACATCGCATCCCAGATGGTTCTTTTTTATTTTGTCATGCGAGTTAAAAGTTCAAATATGTGATTTTTGTTTTATGCTTCTTTTGTTGTTCCTAGACTAGGAAATACTATTTATTATCGATATTTTAATGGATTTATCAAGAAATTTTTGGTGTGTATATATCTGATTTTTCTAGTATTTTCCAGAAAATCCACAATATATTTTCCATATACTATATATTAAAAAATCTGTGAAGTCATGAATTTACAATAGTTGAACCATGAAGTAGCGGGGGCTCACTGTAACCATAATGTCCTTAACCCAACGTACGATGCATATCCCTACTCGTTGAAGCGAGCTAAACAACCCCTCCTCTATACCTTACCTGACTAAGGACGCAGTGTTCTTACAACATATCAAACTTTGAACGAAGCATGGGTAAGTTATAACACAGTGTGGAGTTTTACCAGGTCATGGTCCTACTAATGGATTATCCACTTGAATATACTTAAGCTAGCTTAAGGCTGAGGATAAAGTCTGGTCTTCAAATTTACATAAAGGTATATACAGTACTGTATGAAAATATTTACATTTTAACCAAACAAAATAATTCATTTACTTAATCTGGTTAATATACAACACTTCAATTTCTCATGAAACTGGAATTTGCTATAATCATTGGAAGAGCGCTGGCTATTCTGCAATTTTTCTAGTGGGTTACTGTACATGCGTTATTAGCATTCTCTTTAGGCAGCTATTCTGTTTTTTTACATGACGTAATCATTACTTAAGCTTCAGTTCCAACATGACTACCATTACAAGAAGACATCTCGCTAAGGGAAGGTCTAGTCATTTCGAAATTAGTGTTATCATACCTATAACTGATTACTGTATAACTATAACGCTCCCTGTTCAGTACAGTACAGAGTTGCTGTGACACTATCGATAGAGAGTTATTGAGTCCTTTGACTGGTCAGACAGTTTTACATTGTATCCCTCTCTCTGGTTAAGGCTCATTTTTGTTTTGCCTACACATATACCGAACAGTCTGGCCTATTCTTTCTACATTCTCCTCTGTACTCATACACCTGACAACACTGGAATTACCAAATAATTCTTCTTTGCTCAAGGGGTTAACTACTGCAAGTTAATTGTTCAGAGGCTACTTTCCTTTTGGTAAGGGTAGAAGACTCTCATTAGATGTGGCAAGCAGTTCTTCTAGGAGAGGGACAATCCAAAATCAAACCATTATTCTCTAGTCTTGGGTAGCGCCATAACCTCTGTACCATGGTCTTCCACTGTCTTGGGGTAGAGTTTTCTTGCTTGATGGTACACTCGAGCACACTATTCTATCTTATTTCTCTTCCTCCTGTTTTGTTAAAGTTTTTTATAGATATATTTTCAAGTTCTTGCTTATCATTCTTAAACTTCTCTTGTAGTTTATTTCCTCCTTTCATTTCCTCACTGAGCTATTTTCCCTGTTGGAGCCCTTAGTCTTATATCATCCTGCTTTTCCAACTAGAGTTGTAGCTTACCAAATAATAATACAGTAATAATAATAATAATAATGATAATACTAATAATACATACATACATACATATACCAAGGCACTTCCCCCAATTTTGGGGGGTAGCCGACATCAACAAATGAAACAAAACAAAAAGGGGACCTCTACTCTCTACGTTCCTCCCAATCAGACAAGGTAAGGGACTCAACTGAGTTCAGCTGGTACTGCTAGGATACCACAGCCACCCTACCCTGTTATCCACCACAGATGAAGCTTCATAATGCTGACTCCCCTACTGCTGCTCCCCCCGCGGTCATCTAAGGCACCGGAGGAAGCAGCAGGGCCTACCGGAACTGCGTCACAATCGCTCACCATTCATTCCTATTTCTAGCACGCTCTCTTGCCTCTCTTACATCTATTCTCCTATCACCCAGAGGTTTCTTCACTCCATCCATCCACCCAAACCTTGGCCTTCCTCTTGTACTTCTCCCATCAACTCTTGCATTCATCACCTTCTTTAGCAGACCGCCATTTTCCATTCTCTCAACATGGCCAAACCACCTCAACACATTCATATCCACTCTAGCTGCTAACCCATTTCTTACACCCGTTCTCACCCTCACCACTTCGTTCCTAACCCTATCTACTCGAGATACACCAGCCATACTCCTTAGACACTTCATCTCAAACACATTCAATTTCTGTCTCTCCATCACTTTCATTCCCCACGACTCCGATCCATACATCACAGTTGGTACAATCACTTTCTCATATAGAACTCTCTTTACATTCATGCCCAACCCTCTATTTTTTACTACTCCCTTAACTGCCCCAACACTTTGCAACCTTCATTCACTTTCTGACGTACATCTGCTTCCACTCCACCATTTGCTGCAACAACAGACCCCAAGTACTTAAACTGATCCACCTCCTCAAGTAACTCTCCATTCAACATGACATTCAACCTTGCACCACCTTCCCTTCTTGTACATCTCATAACCTTACTCTTACCCACATTAACTCTCAACTTCCTTCTCTCACACACCCTTCCAAATTCTGTCACTAGTCGGTCAAGCTTCTCTTCTGTGTCTGCAACCAGTACAGTATCATCTGCAAACAACAATTGATTTACCTTCCATTCATGGTCATTCTCGTCTACCAGTTTTAATGCTCGTCCAAGCACTCGAGCATTCACCTCTATTAATTCTCATCTGAAAAAAAAATATCACAGAAATAATGACCCACATGATTGGTGTGTGCAGCACATCCATATACCGCCTTCCATAAAAGCGGTGCACAGAAATACAGTTAACCCCCCCTATTCACAAGGGTTAGGAAACAGACAGGCACAAACATCAAGAATCTTCGAATCCTTGCTGCCTTTAAGTAGGTTAATAAGTCATAACCTGCCAACTCACCGACCACTGCTTAAGCACAGTCGACTAACACACTAGGTAACCCCCAGTATTGTTTTCACATGGTTTCTATCACAGTATGAGCATTATACTTCAATAAGAATGCACTTCATTACAGTAAATTTATATTCTTTTAAAAAGAAAGTATTACTGTATGTATGTACGTACAGTAAATAATAAGACAACTCATCGCCACACTTGTACTGTACTGTATACTAACACCAATATATTAACAAAATACTGTTGCTCCTATCTAACAACACTCACTGATACTGTAGTGTATATTACGGTAATGGAAGTACATTTCTTTCACTACAGTACAGCTTAATGAGCTAAGGTACAGTATACACTGTACACTCTTAAGCGATGCCTGTTTTGCATATTCGTCTTTACCTACTCCCAAAAACCTATTCTATAACTACTGTACAGTACATTATGCAGTACTGTACAGTAGTTGATATATAATAACACTAATACACAAACAGAATAAAGTGAAAAGGTAACAGTACAATATCAGTAACTATTTATGTATGCAGTTCTACGCAGTATGTCAGAAGCATGATGCAAATCTTGTACTGTTGACTGTTTAGTGTGCAGGGTAGCGTAAGGTACGTAAATTATCAAACTTTTTACTAAAATCACTATAAACACACTGTATAGGTGCAGGGTTTTTACATATCATGATTCTGCACAAAGAGGACTGAACCAGCAGATGTACATACAAGGCGCGATGATGCAAGACTGAGCGAGAGATCAGATGGGGCGTTGCGCTGTGTGAAGAGGGAAACAGAGAAGCACGGTCAGTTTGAAATCATAGAGCCGTAAGAGTACTTATCACAAACCAGCGAAAGGGTAAATATTTATTTAATCGGTTAAACGGTTCTCTGTATCGCGAATGATCGAATCCACAAAGACAAAACCCACAAATATCAAGGGCAGACTGTAAAGTTGATTGGAAAGTGAAGCAAAACACAGAAAAGTAAAGACCATTTGAAGGACATAACATAAATTGTGGGTAATTATTATTCTAAGTTCACGTAATTTACACAAATTTGCCAATGGTTTGTCTTATATCTAATAAATTTAAAACAATCAATTGCTGCAAATCACTCATTTATGGTGCTTCCCAACACAATAACACCAGTTGCCCACTGGGGTCCCCCATACATATTTTTATATGGTGGGTAGGAAAACACAAACAGGTGGTTTGCCCCAAATTTTTTTCAGTCTAAAATTAATAACAAAACTTGATGACACGTAGGAGAATTTTTTTTTTTTATTCTAAAATTCTTAAAACACATAAGTAGGAGAAATATATGATTCATGTATTTGACTAAAAATATATTTAGCTTTAATCTTCCCTTCATAGTGGAAACCAACATCAGTTATCAGGTTTTCTTTGACCGAGGTGACTAATATAATTGGGTTGTAAGGAAATAAAGGTGATACGTACTAACATTATGTAACCGGGTTACCTAACCCACATCACTATGTCCAAGCAAGTTCCATGGAAGTCGATTGGAAAGAACAAGATTATGTAAATAAAAATAATCAAATCGTCATATTAGAAGTGAAACAGTAAATATATAAATTGACTATTAAAGGGATTACTCGATAATAAAAATAAAGAATAAAAATTCACGTTATTTCTCATATTTTTAAAGCATGCATTCTAGAAACAAAAGCAGGTGTTAATATAGTCATTTTCTATAACAGAAAAAATTGTATTGTTTTTCCCATGGGACAGCTCTCGTTAACTTCCAAAATGAGTTAATGGGGCTAATAAATACTTAAGTGAAATATAAACCATAATATAATTTTACCCAAAAGCATACCAGCAGAGCTATCTCAAGATAACAAAGAATAACTTAATATGACTTAAGAATATATTTACAAGCTTAGTTATACCTAATTCCTAGTCCAGTTGAAAATTGATTGTAGATTGTAGTATTTCCCACTCATTCGACCAGTGGTCTCGTCAGCGAAGATGTTTTCTCTTTGAAGCTCTAACACAAAAGACCAAAACAAACGACCAGTAGAAGTCCACAACACAATTTCTACTTCTTAAAGGGTTCAAATGCTATAAAGAAAGAATCTAATCTTCTTTAATGGCATTTTCCATTCCCGAAACCTCTTACAAACGTAAGCTAATTTGTTTACTGGAGTTGTTTTCTTCGCACAATCTTTTGGAGGTACTTCTAAATGACAAAATATACCCCTGTTATATAACTTTTATATTATTCATATTATTTCAAAAATTACTTATTTATAGTATAAAAACGTTTTAATGCATATTCTATAAATATAATATCACTATGAGGCGTTTAAGTAATTAAATTTTGTACAAAACGACACCGGTAGTGCGTAGGAAAACAGCCCTTAAAATAAAGTAACTAATACACCAAAACGTTACGTTACGTTATGGCTGTTTTCTGGTCCTACTACTACTACTACTACTACTACTACTACTACTACTACTACTACTACTACTACTACTACTACTACTACTATTATTATTATTATTATTATTATTATTATTACCCAAGCTACAACCCCAGTTGAGAAAATTGAATAAAATATAGAAATAATGAACAATTAAAATAGAATATTTAAGAACAGTAACAACATTAAAACAGAACTTCCATATATAAACTGTAAAAAGACTTATGTCAGCCTTTCAACAGAAAAAAAAAATAGGCTGCAAGTTTGAAATATTTGAAGTTTCGCCGATTTAACTATCAGATTGGGAACTTGATCATTCCAATTCCACAATTTGGTCACAGCTTAGAAAACAAGTCGTAAGCTTATCTTTCAGACGTCCAGTTAAAGCTTGTTGCATAGTCTTGAAAGCTCTGGGGTCAACCGTATAGACATAGGCCTACGTCTTGGTTTAAATAATCACAAAATATCTTTAATCTATAACTATTCTCGTGTCTAGAATATTCGTTGGCTGCACGATGTGTAACAAATTAGCAATTCTTTTAGGTATTTTGGATGTCTGGCTCTGATAACTTGATGGGTTATTGTACCATTCAACTATTCTAGCTTTTTCTAGGTGGAACACTTTTAATCAGTCTCACTCCTCTATTGTGCTTTGTAATTCTCTCTCTCTCTCTCTCTCTCTCTCTCTCTCTCTCTCTCTCTCTCTCTCTCTCTCTCTCTCTCTCTCTCTATCAGGTGTCAAGCTGACCTCAGGACATACACGTGGAATGGCCCTAATAATTGTTCTGAATGATTATCAATATGACATACATCACCACAATAATAAGATTTTTTTTTTTTTTTTTTTGAAAACCATTATGAAGAATATAAAACAAAAATAGATATTTCTCATAGGTTATGGCGTGCAAGCAAAATTATCTTGTATTTTGATGATATATACTTTAGAAACGACTAAGCAAAATTATCTTGTATTTTGATGATATATACTTTAGAAACGACTAACTTTGTGCATAGAAGATCAGTCAAATAGCTGCTGATAGTTTCATTACTAAAACTTATATATATTTATGACATGTTCTCTCTTCATTTACCTACATAATATAGCCTTCACAATTACTTTCATCTCTCTCTCTCTCTCTCTCTCTCTCTCTCTCTCTCTCTCTCTCTCTCTCTCTCTCTCTCTCTCTCTCTCTCTCTCTCTCTCTCATATATATATATATATATATATATATATATATATATATATATATATATATATATATATATATATATATTATATATCCTGCTATCTTGGAATATACAAACTTATGTAGGTAAATGAATGATTGATTTGAGGCATTCTGGCATCCTGACAGCGAAGGTCATTGACGCCGATATCGTTTATGATAAATAAAGAATAATAGAATATTCAATGAAAACAATTAACGGACGGAAGACGAGATAATCCACAGAAAGGTCATAAAAGAGATTAACGATATGGCTCCCAAGAGATTTTCCGACGCTGGAATTTAAATAGTAGGCCTTTTAACATTCCAGAGATTTGGTACTTGAAGGACAACGCCCGGATTGCCAAGAAAGTATCAAAAGGGTATAGTTACACATTATTATTATTATTATTGAGTCCCTTGTTAGGCTGGGAGGAACGTAGAGAGTAGAGGTCCCCTTTTTTGTTTTTGTTTCATTTGTTGATGTCGGCAACCGGAAGTGCCTTGGTATATGTATGTATGGTATTATCATTATTATTATCATCATCACTAGCTAAGCTACAACCATAGTTTAAAAAGCAAGATGCTATAAGCCCAAGGGCTCCAACAAAGAAAATTAACCCAGCGATTAAAGGAAACAAGGAAAGATAAGCTATCAACATATATAGCCAGTCTGTTCGTTTTTCTTCCTTTTTTCCCATTAACTGACTTCAGATTTGAACTTTTCACAAGTTACCAAGTGGTCGTTGGTTCTGCAGCTGTTTCTACTTTCCATCCATATCGAAGATCAGGTTCATTCCTATCTCGCACCTGGTCAAGAAGTGTTCCCACGGTCAAGGTCGAAAGAATAATGCCCGAGGCAAGAAGATCTTGGTTCAAGTGGGGACGATGAGTGACCATCTTCGTAGGGCGCATTTCTTCTTGTGAGAATGGCTAATAACACGTGAAACGTATTTCATTTCAGAGTGATTAAGTTGTCACTTGTCAGGCCAATTTTCCGCACTGGTTTTGATCCAGTGTAAAACTATGGTAAAATGATGCCAGTGTTGAAGGAGATTAAATAAAACATTGTACAAACATAAGAACATGTACTGTAATGTGCTACTCTGAATATCAAAATCCTTATTCTTTCCGATTTCCCAAACAACGCACACACACACACACACACGCACGCAGGTACGCACACGTGCGTGCGCAAGCGGACAGGGAAGCTGTAGACACTATTGAAAACTTTTTTTCAAGCTGCAAAATTTTTCGCTATTGTTCACAGCCTCTCCGTCCCTGTGCATATAGGGGTGCTTTAATTACTTTAATTGTCGCCTTATTCTTTGAGTTTCAGATATTGTTCTATGAATTAAGATGTCAGCAACTCTAATGATAGCTAATTGCAATGAAATAATATGTTCAATCCACGTGTTTTCATTGAATTTTCCCTTTTGTATTATCTACATAAAATCTCTTCCACGCTTACCCTCAACATATTTAGCAGTTCTTAATACAGGTCACAGGGAGCTCAAGAACTTCAAAATCATATTACATAAGATCTTATACAAGTATTAAAGTATTTATGCTACTGATCAGATTTTGTTATACTATACCGTCACGTTCATTTTATATATATATATATATATATATATATATATATATATATATATATATATATATATATATATATATAAATATATATATATATATATATATATATATGTGTGTGTGTGTGTATCGTTATATAAAACATCAACAAAGTCTCCTAGATGTAAAGATGCGACTTAAGATGAAAATCATCATTTGATATCTCGTGGAAGTCATGCCAATAATCAGAAAGTATGCCGCGATTTCAAGTTTATGAGATGATTCTTAATAAAGGTTTCCAAGAATTTATCTCTATTATAAGTAAGAGCAACGAGACAATAGTTAGGAGGATTATATAGATCACTCTGTGGCAATGGGTAGTGCATGTTTCCTGAGTACTATCTCTACAACACAGTGATTGTGGGCACACTACTATAAAAGCGTAGGTGCAAAGTCATGCAGTCTACAGAAAATTTATTGTCCCTACACAAACAGCACAACTTGCATACTTTTAATTCTAACTTCTAGGGCCTGTCTAATATATCAAGCAACTTCTTTAGTTATTCTTTTTAACTGTTCTAATTCTATACCATTGCTTCTTCTTCTTCTTCTTCTTCTTCTTCTTCTTCTTCTTCTTCTTCTTCTTCTTCTTCTTCTCTTCTTCTTCTTCTTCTTCTTTTTTTGATTCCTTACAGCTAAACATATATGGTCAGTTGTATCATCTGTCTCACTACACAACACACAAAGCCTATCCTTTTCATTCCTGTTAAACACTCTGAAACGAAGGATGAATACTAAAGTTTTGCATAAGATGAAACTGCAAAATACAAAGGCAAGTTCATTCGCCAAAGCCTTGTCAACTGGCCTACAAAATTCGTAATTTCCACAAATCTGTATCTAGTCCGCCATCTTTCGCAAAAAGAAAGATAATCTACTAATTTGTCAAATCAAAACTTGCGTTTATGATGCTGATTTGCCACTATACGGACAAGCACCTTAACTAATTTCATTTTCCACTATAAAAAACGAACAACTAACTTGTCAAATATGGTGTCGTTTATACAGATTCTCTCGATAATGGACTGGCACCTTATTCCACTTTACCTTTTCCATATCTTTAAGATCGAGTTTAGTTAATTCACGATAAACAAGGCTAGCTCACACACACACACAGCAGTCTTGTCTTACGGGCTGTCCAGCGGCAAGAGCCCGTGTCTTACATAAGGTAAGGCAATCTATACAGACAGACAGTCTTGTCAAACATTCACACACCATTTATTTATTAATATATGCATATATAGGCCTATCCCTTTCAGTAAGGAATAATCGGATACCTTAACGTGGTGAAATGGTTTGTGTGTCGCAACGATCAGCAGAGTTGTACTGTTGTATTAAAATAAAGTCGTGAGGAGCCGGGAA